>NC_084557.2:48170691-48328191 GCF_033978685.3 Nerophis lumbriciformis
GTGCAGGTACATAAAAAGTGGATAAAGGACACCATAGTGCTTCTTGAATTCACACACAACGACAAATGGACAAACACAGCTGATTAGCATTAATACAACACACACACAAAGCAGTGTGTGTACACTGCAAAAAGTAAGATGAAATATGTCAAATAAGGGTGATATTTGCTTATTTTCTGTCTGATAAGATCATTCTTCTCACTAAGCAGATTTTATGTTAGAGTGTTTTACTTGTTTTAAGTGCTTTGCTCCTAAATGATCTCAGTAAGATATTACAGCTTGTTGCTGAGATTTGATGACCTATATTGAATAAAACATGCTTGAAACTAGAATATCAAGTGTTGCAAAGCTGTGTCATCAACACTCACAAGTATAAAACTACTTTTTTAAAGTCATCATTTCTTATTTCAAGCATGAAATAAAAAAATCATGACTTTGACACAATTGTGTCTCATAATTAAAACAGATGACAGCCAAATGGACTTTGCTGTTTTATTGTCAATGAAACAATAGAAAATAGGTACTCATATAGTAGTACAGTTGGCACAGTACAGTAAACTGACAGTTAATATTTAAACATTTAACATTTCTAACTATTTTGAACAGAAATAGTTCATGCACATTCAGGTAAATTCTTCAATTTAAAAACATTTTGGCCGGGGGCCGGGCTGTATATATGTGCACTAATTGACTGAAAGAGCACGCACTTGGTGCGATGATGTCATGTTATCCATGGAAAAATGCATTTTTAGACAATATGATTTGCCTGAGCGGCTAGGAGACCCCGAGAGTAACAAGCGCTTGCCTTGTTGCCTTTCCATTAAGAACAATAAATTAGTTTTTAGTATAAGTTTGCTGCTTTCAAGAAATGTAATGCCGAGCGCATATCATTATGTCAAGATAATGGCACTAGCATTTACTTCATTTAAGAATATTTTTCAACATATTGAGCAAAAAGGTCTCTTTTTTTCTACCAAGAAAAGTGCACTTGTTATTAGTGGGAATATACTTTTTTTAAGCTATTTTTGGGTTCATTAAGGTTAGCTAATTAGGGACCGCAGTGTCCCTTTGGGACAGAGGACCCTATTGTATTTTGTGCGTTTTATTATTATTTATTAGGGCCCGCATGGCCCATTGTATAAGGACTCCCAAAGGGAGTCCTTATGCAATGGGACATAAGGACCTATTGAAATTGTAAGGTTTTATATTCTTTATTATTATTCTTCCGCACTTTGCAGCTTTGCGCTGTAATTTGACCCCCTTAACATACTTCAAAACTCACCAAATTTAACACACACATCAGGACCTCCAAAAATTGCCTTTTAATGAAAAAACCGAACCCCAAAATTCAAAATTGCGATCTAGCGCCCCCTAGAAAGAAAGCTGCCTCTAACTCCCAGTACGAATGTCATAGAGACATGAAACAAAAACCTATATGTAGGTCTCACTTAGACCTACTTTTCCTTAATTAATTTCCTCGGGCAAAAATCTACAGGAAGTTGGCAATTCCCCCTTCAAGACAAAAAAGTACTAAAAACAGTCACTTTTGCCTCTTTGAGCTGTATTTTGACCCCCTTAACATGCTTCAAAACTCACCGAACTGAACGCACACACCAGGACTGGCAAACATTGCGATCTAAAAAAAAAAACCTAACCCCAAATCTCAAAATTGCGCTCTACTGCAATTTTTTAATAAAACGCAAAAAAAACTGCTCCTCGGAAGAAAAAAATGACAAAACTGCCTGTAACTCCCACTGGAAAGGTCGGAGAGACATGAAACAAAAACCTCTATGTAGGTCTCACTTAGACCTACATTTCATAAATTGACAACCCCCAGCAAAAATCAACAGGAAGTTTGCTATTCCCCCTTCAAAACAAATTATTTGTAAAAACCGGTCACCTTCCTTCAAAAACTATCTCCTCTGAGCGCATTTGTCGTTTCGCCTTCAAACTAACACAGGAGAGAGATTGAACCCTTGTGATTACAATGACAGAAGCGCTTTTTTTCTAACTGCTCCGGTTTTGATTTTATGACCCTTCAAAGACCCGCTGTGCTGATGCTGCTGCGCTGCTGTTTTTTTAAGATGCAGACAAGGTAGGTACACTAGACAAAAGTCTTGGGACACTTCAGACTAAAAGTAGACAAAAGTATTGGGACCCTTATGACTATCACTGGACAAAAGTATTGGGACATTTAGGACTAGCACCTGCCAAATATGCGAGCCCGACCAATGCTGCTTGCAGCTTTAATTAGGGCCCGCAATGGCCCATTGCAAAAGGACTCCCACAGGGAGTCCTTATGCAATGGGACATAAGGACCTATTGAATTTCTAAGGTTTTATTATTATTATTATTCCGCCGCCTCTTTGAGCTGTAATTTGACCCCCTTAACATGCTTCAAAACTCACCATATTTGACACACGCATCAAGATTGGCAAAAATTGCCATCTAATCAAAAAAACCCAACCCCAAAACTCAAAATTGCGCTCTAGCGCCCCCTAGAAAGAACACAGACAAAACTGCTTGTAACTTCCGGTAGGAATGTCGTAGAGACATGAAACAAAAACCCTCTATGTAGTTTTGACTTAGACCTAGATTTCATACATTGACATCCTTCAGCAAAAAATCAACAGGAAGTTGGCAATTCCCCCTTCAAAACAAAAGTTTACTAAAAACAGTCACTTTTGCCTCTTTGAGTAGAGACATGAAACAAAAACCTCTATGTAGTTTTGACTTAGACCTAGATTTCATACATTGACATCCTTCAGCAAAAATCAACAGGAAGTTGGCAATTCCCCCTTCAAAACAAAAGTTTACTAAAAACAGTCACTTTTGCCTCTTTGAGCTGTAATTTGACCCCCTTAACATGCTTCAAAACTCACCAAACTGGACACACACACCAGGACTGGCAAAAATTGCGATCTAATAAAAAAAAACCAACTCCAAAACTCAAAATTGCGTTCTAGCGCCCCCTATGAAAAAAACACAGACACAACTGCTCCTAGGAAGAAAACTCAGACAAAACTGCCTGTAACTTCCAGTAGGAATGTCTTAGAGACATGAAACAAAAACCTCTATGTAGGTCTCACTTAGACCTACATTTCATGCATTGACAATCCCCAGCAAAAATCAATAGGAAGTTTTCAATTCCCCCTTCAAAACAAAAGTTTTGTAAAAACCGGTCACCTTTTTTCAAACATTATCTCCTCTGAGCGCGTTTGTCGTGTTGGCTTCAAACTAGCACAGGAGACAGATTGAACCCTTCTGATTAAAAACTGACCAAAGAGTTTTAATTACTGTTTCGGTTTGGATTTTATGTGCCGTCCATCGCTGCTTGTTTTACTTGTTTTGGAAAGTCTTGACAAGCCAAATGTTAGATAAGATAATTTAGCTTTGTTCAAATAAAATACCCCTCATTTTTGTATTTTTTTTTCTTGTTTTTGAACACTGACTTTTTGCAGTGCAGCCTTACTAAAATAAAATAAACAAATTTCTAACAGTCTGACTTCCAGCAATAAAATACTGTGGGAGCCTTGGGAATTATAATATTACATTTTAAGAATTGTTATACTTACTTGTATGCTCACTTATCATTTTGTTGAAGGTGTCCAATCCAATGTTGTTTGAAACAAGTGATAATGTGTGTAGTTGTGTCACATTGAAAGAGGTCGAACCAGGTGAACACAATTTGCTCTTTAGTTTATTTCCTGCCATGAGTCTGCCCTCTGCTGGTCAAAAGGTAAAGTGCATGCTAAAAAGACAGACAAATATATACACACATAATAACACTTTAACACTGTCATTATTTGATCGATGCAGTGTGTTGATTATTGTGGTTATGGTTTGCAGGGCTGTAGAAGTTCACGCCGACATACTGACAGTTGTTTGTAATAAATGTGACTGGAACAAAACCACACAAGATGAGAGTGAAACAAGACAAGGATGTCATGTCAGGACTGCTAACTGGCAGGGATCAAAATAGCCTCGAGAAGAGTGTGAACTGATATGACCTTTGACCATACTTGCCAACCTTGAGACCTCCAAATTCGGGATATATATATATATATATATATATATATATATATATATATATATATATATATATATATATATATATATATATATCCTGATGATTGAGGGTACCCCCCCTCATGAAACAGGCCTGTAGAGATGAAATAGTCTTGTGATTTTTTTCCCACACATACATATATATATATATATATATATATATATATATATATATATATATATATATATATATATATATATATATATAAAATAAATACTTGACTTTCAAGTGTTTGTCAATCAGATTGAGGAAAAGGCTATCGATGCTGTCATCTAGCAAAGCTGAATTTGACCAAGCAACCCCCCCGTACCAAAAAGCCCTTGATGAAAGCGGATACAATTTCACCCTCACCTATGAACCCACGCCAGGAAACCAGCCAAAAAAGAACAGAAAACGAAACGGCATCATCTGGTACAACCCCCCATACAGCAAAAACGTCTCAACGAACATTGGACACAAATTCCTCAATCTGATTGACAAACACTTTCCCAAAGACAACAACCTAAGAAAAGTATTCAACAAGAACAACATCAAATTGAGCTACAGCTGCATGAACAATATACGACAAATCATCTCAAACCACAACAAAACAATTGCAAATGAGCCGTCGACACCCAGTCAGAACGACTCCAAAACCAACAAAGCATGTAACTGTCGAAAGAAACCTGATTGCCCCCTCAACGGGGGGTGCTTACAAACATCAGTTGTCTACCAATCTAAGGTAATACGCAAGGACATTAACACATCCGACACATATGTAGGATTAACCGAGGGTGAATTCAAAACCAGATGGAACAACCACAAGGCTTCTTTCAGGAACAAAAACCTGCGAAATACCACAGAACTCAGCAAACACATTTGGGACCTCAAAGACAATAATGTTGAATATTCAATAACATGGCAAATTTTTGCATCCAGCACACCTTACAATAGTGGTAATAAAAGATGCAACCTATGCTTGAAAGAGAAACTGTTTATTATTTACCGTCCAGACCTGTCATCCCTCAACAAGCGCAGCGAAATTGTAACAACATGCCGCCATAGACGGAAACACCTCCTAGGTAACACATGAGCCAATCACCACGCCCCTAGGCCAGCCTGTACCCACCCACTCTGCGCCCTATATAAACCATGGTATGCGAATGCTCCCATTAAAATCTCCTGACGATTGAGGGTACCCCCCCTCATGAAACAGGCCTGTAGAGATGAAATAGTCTTGTGATTTTTTTTCCCCACACATACATATATTGCGCTCTACTACGGTATCGAGCACTATTTTTTGGATAACCTTATTAAGACATATATATATATATATATATATATATATATATATATATATATATATATATATATATATATATATATATAAAATAAATACTTGACTTTCAGTGAATTCTAGCTATATATATATATATATATATATATATATATATATATAAAATAAATACTTGACTTTCAGTGAATTCTAGCTATATATATATATATATATATAAAATAAATACTTGACTTTCAGTGAATTCTAGCTATATATATATATATATATATATATATATATATATATATATATATATATATATATATATATATATATATATATATATATAATAAATACTTGACTTTCAGTGAATTCTAGCTATATATATATATATATATATACATATATATATATATATATATATATATATATATATATATATATATATATATATATATATATATATATATATATATATATATATATATAGCTGCGTGGGTTCCCTCCGGGTACTCCGGCTTCCTCCCACCTCCAAAAACATGCACCTGGGGATAGGTTGATTGGCAACACTAAATTGGCCCTAGTGTGTGAATGTTGTCTGTCTATCTGTGTTGGCCCTGCGATGAGGTGGCGACTTGTCCAGGGTGTACCCCGCCTTCCGCCCGATTGTAGCTGAGATAGGCTCCAGCGCCCCCGCGCCCCCGAAGGGAATAAGCGGTAGAAAATGGATGGATGGATGGATGGATATATATATATATATATATATATATATATAAAATAAATACTTGACTTTCAGTGAATTCTAGCTATATATATATATATATATATATATATATATATATATATATATATATATATATATATATATATATATATATATATATATATATATATATATATATATATATATATATATATATGTGTGTGTATTTTATTATACAAACTCCGTTTCCATATGAGTTGGGAAATTGTGTTAGATGTAAATATAAACAGACAACATATTTGATGTTCAAACTTTTGCAAATAATCATTAACTTTAGAATTTGATGCCAGCAACACGTGACAAAGAAGTTGGGAAAGGTGGCAATAAATACTGATAAAGTTGAGGAATGCTCATCAAACACTTATTTGGAACATCCCACAGGTGTGCAGGCTAATTGGGAACAAGTGGGTGCCGTGATTGGGTATAAAAGTAGATTCCATGAAATGCTCAGTCATTCACAAACAAGGACGGGGCGAGGGTCACCACTTTGTCAACAAATGCGTGAGCAAATTGTTGAACAGTTTAAGAAAGACCTTTCTCAACCAGCTATTGCAAGGAATTTAGGGATTTCACCATCTACGGTCCGTAATATCATCAAAAGGTTCAGAGAATCTGGAGAAATCACCGCACGTAACATTGAATGCCCGTGACCTTCGATCCCTCAGGCGGTCCTGCATCAAAAAGCGACATCAGTGTGTAAAGGATATCACCACATGTATTCAGGAACGCGTGTGTCAGGAACAGATGTCTGCATAAAAGTGATAATAGATAGATAGGTCTTTATTGTCATTGCACAGGTACAACGAAGCTTTGTTTTCAGCACAAAGCCGTTCAAGATGAGACAAACAAACAGTGTACAGGGTTACAGAACAGGAACGCCGATGGGTCGCCACAAGGCGCCCCGTAAAAGATGGGAAAAAGGTAAAACGCTGGGGAAGGATGAGTAAAAAAATACAATCTAGACTGGGCTCCTAAGGGAAAAACCTCCATAGCAAAGCACATATACATATTACAACGTACATCTGGACATATCTCGCAACAGAGGGAAGGGAGTGCGGGGTCATGGTGGTTGGCCGCAGCTCTCAGGCGATGACCATCCATTCCCCTATGGGATTTGCGTAGGTGTTGTAGATGTTTACTACACTTTGCATTCGTATTTTGCTATTTGTCACATTTTTGTTGTGTTTTGCTTGATTGTAAAAGATACACAACTATGGAGGAGCTGGTCTGAGAAGTAAAAGAGGAGCGACGTTCATCCATCCAGCCATCCATTTTATACCGCTTGTCCCGTTCGGGGACGTGGGGGGGTGCTGGAGCCGATCGCAGCTGCTTCGGGCGGAAGGCGGTGTACACCCTGGACAAGTCGCCACCTCATCGCAGGGCCAACACAGATAGACAGACAACATTCACACACTAGGGACCATTTAGTGTTGCCAATCAACCTATCCCCAGGTGCATGTCTTCGGAGGTGGGAGGGGCTTATCCCCAGGTGCATGTCTTTGGAGGTGGGAGGAAGCCGGAGTAGAACCCACGCAGTCACGGGGGAGAACATGCAAACTCCACACAGAAAGATCCCGAGCCCGGGATTGAACTCAGGACTACTCAGAACCTTCGTAATTGTGAGGCACATGCACTAACCCCTGTTCCACCGTGCTGCCATATGTGGTTAATATTCAGTGTTTTATTGTTCATAGTTAATATTGTAAATCCCACTTTCTTTATTTTAATGTACATTTTGGGTGTCCCATTCAGTAAAAAAACCCGGTAAAATTCCATTCCGTTTTTTTTGAGGTGATCTGCAATAACTTTTTTAGAATTCTATAGGACTTTGTGACTTTTGGTGTTAATGTTCCTGGGAAAAAGGGACCAAACACACATACTGTTCAGCAGATGTTTACAGCTAAATGTGTATACAGTATATCATTTATACACACATACACCTTGCCCACCCCACCCCCACAGACATATTTTTTCTCTCAATGTGGCCCCCGAGTCAAAATATTTGCCCAGCAAACTTCAGAGCAATCCATCGATATACAATTTTTTTAATTTATTTTTATTTGTCAAAGAAAATCTGCTTTCTATGGAAAAAACACAAACTTTTGTAGCCACATTATTATAACTCCTATGTCAATAGCAACTCACCAACATGGTTTATATTACATTTATATGATATGTGTGAATGTTGTCTGTCTGTGTAGTCCAGGGTGGACCCCGCCCCCTACTCTGTGGTACTCTGGCGGCGCCTAGTGGTTGAAAAGTGCAATTACACCTCTGATAGGATTTGCACATATTTCAACGGGAAATGCTTGCATTTATTTGGTTTTCACGGGAAAAAGCGATATAAAATAACATGTTTACAGCATATCTAAAATGGCCATCATGAAAAGGCTCAGAAGAAACTCCAAAGTAGACTTAATCAATACCTTGTGCTAAAAATAACATTTTAAGATGACACCTTTTACAACTTCTGTGGCTATATTTCATCCTGCTAACTTTTCAAATGAACACTCGGTTGCATGACGTCATCTTCAAAGGCAATTTAAAAAAAAGACCCACAAAAGTCCCAGGTCTTCTCCAAGAGTTAAAGTCTTATCTTTATTTTTTTATTTTTTTTATTGGTTGTCTTATTTAGTCAGGGGAAAATATTAATATTAGTCATTAAACTGATATCAGCAACTATTTTGTTATATCGTCCTATAAAGGGGACACTATTAAAGAATATATATTAGAGTTGTACGGTATACCCGTACTAATTAAGTACCGCGGTACTGATGAACCATAAACGGTACTATACCGCCTCTAAAAAATACCGGTTGCATTGTCATGTCGTGTCATTGCTGGTTGTACGAGCAGGGGAGCATGTTCGGCAACGCACGCGCACTGAGTACTTAAAAGCAGACACAGTGTGTAGACAGAAAAGGGAGAACGGACGCATTTCGACTTAAAAACTAAAGCTAAAGGTGAAGTTATAACACTGAAACGCCCTCAGGAAGAGGTGCTTTAAAACATGGCGAGCTAGCTAACGGCTAATGTCCATCCGCAGTCGGCAGTGTTTTAGCCAAAGATATATATATATATATATATATATATATATATATATATATATATATATATATATATATATATATATATATATATATATATATATATATATATATATATATATATATACATATATATATATATATACATATATATATGTATATATATACATATACATATATATATTCATATATATACATATATATATATTCATATTTATATATATATATATATATATATATATATATATATATGTATATATATACATATACATATATATAATCATATATATATATATATATTTATTTAAATATATATATATACATATATATATATATATTCATATATATATATATATATACATATGCATATTCATATATATATATATACACACATATATATATATATATATATATATATATATATATATATATATATATATATATATATATATATATATATATATATATATATATATATATATATATATATATATGTCTTAATAAGGTTATCCAAAAAATAGTGCTCGATACCGTAGTAGAGCGCAATATATGTATGTGTGGGAAAAAAATCACAAGACTATTTCATCTCTACAGGCCTGTTTCATGAGGGGGGGTACCCTCAATCATCAGGAGATTTTAATGGGAGCATTCACATACCATGCTGTCATCTAGCAAAGCTGAATTTGACGAAGCAACCCCCCCGTACCAAAAAGCCCTTGATGAAAGCGGATACAATTTCACCCTCACCTATGAACCCACGCCAGGAAACCAGCCAAAAAAGAACAGAAAACGAAACGACATCATCTGGTACAACCCCCCATACAGCAAAAACGTCTCAACTAACATTGGACACAAATTCCTCAATCTGATTGACAAACACTTTCCCAAAGACAACACCCTAAGAAAAGTATTCAACAAGAACAACATTAAATTGAGCTACAGCTGTATGAACAATATACGACAAATCATCTCAAACCACAACAAAACAATTGCAAATGAGCCGTCGGCCCCCGGACAGAGCGACTCCAAAACCAACAAAGGCTGTAACTGTCGAAAGAAACCTGATTGCCCTCTCAACGGGGGTGCTTACAAACATCAGTTGTCTACCAATCTAAGGTAATACGCAAGGACATTAACACATCCGACACATATGTAGGATTAACCGAGGGAGAATTCAAAACCAGATGGAACAATCACAAGGCTTCTTTCAGGAACCAAAACCTGCGGAATACCACAGAACTCAGCAAACACATTTGGGACCTCAAAGACAATAATGTTGAATATTCAATAACATGGCAAATTCTTGCATCCAGCACACCTTACAATAGTGGTAATAAAAGATGCAACCTATGCTTGAAAGAGAAACGGTTTATTATTTACCGTCCAGACCTGTCATCCCTCAACAAGCGCAGCGAAATTGTATCAGCATGCCGCCACAGACGGAAACACCTCCTAGGTAACACATGAGCCAATCACCACGCCCCTACGCCAGCCTGTACCCACCCACTCTGTGCCCTATATAAACCATGGTATGTGAATGCTCCCATTAAAATCTCCTGATGATTGAGGGTACCCCCCCTCATGAAACAGGCCTGTAGAGATGAAATAGTCTTGTGATTTATTTCCCACACATACATATATATATATATATATATATATATATATATATATATATGTATATGTATACATATACATATATATTCATATATATATATATATATTCATATATATATATATATACATATATATATATATATATATATGTATATATATTCATATATATATATATATATATATACATATATATATATATATATATATATATATATATATATATATATATATATATATATATATAGTCGAGGTTTCTGTGGTTTATCTGTTATACAGTGCTCAATACCAGGATAGAGCGGAAATATATATATATATATATATATATATATAAATATATATATATATATATATATGCGTTAGGTCAGGAAAAACACAGAGGCTATTTCATCCCTACAAGCCTGTTTCGCAGGTTTCCCTGCTCTTCAGGGGATTTTCATGGGCGAAATCCCCTGAAGAGCAGGGTAATTCCCACCTAGGCCTTCAGTGTTGTCCGACTTCAAAGATGACCTCTCAAAATACCATCAATGACGTCACCACATGACCATTGCTGGAGAAATACTACACAGGAACACATGTACGCCCTACTTTCATTGAATCACATCAAAAGTGTACAAAACGGGTTATTCTCTGGCGCATTTAAAAATCAATTAAAACAAAATTAAAATTGCAAAAAAAACATATTAAAAATCCCCTGAAGATCAGGGAAACCTGCGGAACAGGCTTGTAGGGATGAAATAGCCTCAGTGTTTTTTTTCCTATAAAGAAGGTAAGATTAGATATGATGCGGTGCAAAGGACAACCACAACAATATTATGAACGCATCACGCTGTTGAACATCCGACAGCGTCAATCAAGCGTGCCTGTGTTGGATGTGATTAGTGTGACTACTCTGACAACATCTCCAGAACACGTGTTAACACATCTGTGGAAGTAACATCTAGTTAGAGACGAGCAGCAGCCACGTACTCGTTAAACAGGAGATGTCAAAGCTAATTAAGAAAAAGGCCCCGGCGTGTTCTGAAGCCTTTCATGAATGACCCTCCCATGGAGCCGGATCCTACGCTGCAAACCGCACAAGTTGCATTGGAAGCAGATGGATTCAACAGCCCCCCTTTCCTTCTATTTGGACCGCTCCGTTGTTGGAAGGACTCGCGGCGGACGTTGCCAAAGCTGGCGGCCGCTCAGCAAAACAAATAGACACAGATGTACTTTTCCATTTTACAGGCTGTTTATGTTGTGCAAATTCCTTCCCCAGAAGAGTTGGATATGTTCTTTCATGTTTTAGTGGCTCCGGGTGACCGCGGCCCTTTTGTGGAGACTGCACTTTTCCCATACTAATGACATGCAGTCACACAAAGCTCTGGCAGACGTCCCACACTTGGATTTGGTGCCCAATCTCTAATTAGTCCGCCGCTAACTCTTAGTCCGGGGAAACATTCGCCACCACATGAAAGGCTGGCACTTTTTCACCTCAAATGAGGCCAAGACAGATGTATTTGCTGTTGGGGAATCAGATAGTCAATCAATCAATCAATCAATCAATCAAAGTTGACTTATATACCGTATTTTCCGCACTATTAGCCGCACCTAAAAACCACAAATTTACTCAAAAGCTGACAGTGCGGCTTATAACCCGGTGCGCTTTATATATGGATTAATATTAAGATTCATTTTCATAAAGTTTCGGTCTCGCAACTACGGTAAACAGCCGCCATCTTTTTTCCCCGTAGAAGAGGAAGTGCTTCTTCTTCTACGCAAGCAACCGCCAAGGTAAGCACCCGCCCCCATAGAAGAGGAAGCGCTTCTTCTTCTACTGTAAGCAACCACCCGCCCCCGTAGAAGAAGAAGAAGCGCGCGGATATTACGTTTCATTTCCTTTGTGTGTTTACATCTGTAAAGACCACAAAATGGCTCCTACTAAGCGACAGGTTTCCGGTTCATGAAAAGACGCAATCTCTCCATCCGCACACGGACTACTATTTCACAGCAACTGCCTAAAGACTTTCAAGAAAAGCTGGCTACTTTCCGTGCATATTGTAAAAACAAGATAGCTGAAAAAAAGATCCGGCCAGAGAACATTATCAACATGGACGAGGTTCCACTGACTTTTGATATTCCTGTGAACCGCACTGTGGATACAACGGGAGCACGTACGGTGAATATTCGCACCACAGGGAATGAGAAGTCATCCTTCACTGTGGTTCTAGCTTGCCATGCTAATGGCCAGAAACTTCCACCCATGGTGATATTCAAAAGGAAGACCTTGCCAAAAGAGACCTTTCCAGCCGGCGTCATCATAAAAGCTAACTCGAAGGGATGGATGGATGAAGAAAAGATGAGCGAGTGGTTAAGGGAAGTTTACGCGAAGAGGCCGGGTGGCTTTTTTCACGCAGCTCCGCCGTCCATGTTGATATACGACTCCATGCGCGCCCACATCACGCTGGTTTTTAATATATTATTAAAGTTTGACTGACCTATCTGACTGTTTTTTTGACATTCCTTTAGCGCAGTTAGATGCGGCTTATAACACGGGGCGGCTTATAAGTGGACAAAGTTTTGAAATATGCCGTTCATTGAAGGCGCGGCTTATAACCCAGGGCGGCTTATGGTGCGGAAAATACGGTAGCCCTAAATCGCAAGTCAATCAATCAATCAATCAATGTTTATTTATATAGCCCTAAATCACAAGTGTCTCAAAGGGCTGCACAAGCCACAACGACATCCTCGGTACAGAGCCCACATAAGGGCAAGGAAAAACTCACCCCAGTGGGACGTCGATGTGAATGACTATGAGAAACCTTGGAGAGGACCGCATATGTGGGTAACCCCCCCCCCCCTCTAGGGAAACCGAATGCAATGGATGTCGAGTGGGTCTAACATAATATTGTGAGAGTCCAGTCCATAAGCAGGTAGCTTATTGCGTTGTAAATGTCGTATCTAATGCTTAAACCAAAAATAAACAAAAGGTGAGTGCCCCTAAAAAAGGCATTGAAGCTTAGGGAAGGCTATGGAAAACGAAACTAAAACTGAACTGGCTACAAAGTAAACAAAAACAGAACGCTGGACGACAGCAAAGACTTACAGTGTGTGGAGCAGACGGCGTCCACAAAGTGCATGACATGACAATCAACAATTTCCTCACAAAGAAGGATAGCGTCCGCACAACTTAAAGTGTCTCAAAGGGCTGCACAAGCCACAACGACATCCTCGGCTCGGATCCCACATCAGGGCAAGGAAAAACTCAACCCAATGGGATACAATTAGAAACCTTGGAGGGGACTGCAGTCACCACCTGTCACATCACGCCGTGACTTATTTTGAGTTTGTTGGTGTCTTCCTGTGTGTAGTGTTTTAGTTGTCTTGCGCTCCTGTTTTGGTGGCTTTTCCTGTTTTGTTGGTATTTTCCTGTATCAATCAATCATCCATCCATCCATCTTCTTCCGCTTATCCGAGGTCGGGTCGCGGGGGCAGCAGCCTAAGCAGGGAAGCCCAGACTTCCCTCTCCCCAGCCACTTCGTCCAGCTCTTCCTGTGGGACCCCGAGGCGTTCCCAGGCCAGCCGGGAGACATAGTCTTCCCAACGTGTCCTGGGTCTTCCCCGCGGCCTCCTACCGGACGGACGTGCCCTAAACACCTCCCTAGGGAGGCGTTCGGGTGGCATCCTGACCAGATGCCCGAACCACCTCATCTGGCTCCTCTCCATGTGGAGGAGCAGCGGCTTTCCTTTGAGCTCCCCCCGGATGGCAGAGCTTCTCACCCTATCTCTAAGGGAGAGCCCCGCCACCCGGCGGAGGAAACTCATTTCGGCCGCTTGTACCCGTGATTTTGTCCTTTCGGTCATAACCCAAAGCTCATGAACATAGGTGAGGATGGGAACGTAGATCGACCGGTAAATTGAGAGCTTTGCCTTCCGGCTCAGCTCTTTCTTCACCACAACGGATCGATACAGCGTCCGCATTACTGAAGACGCCGCACCGATCCGCCTGTCGATCTCACGATCCACTCTTCCCTCACTCGTGAACAAGACTCCGAGGTACTTGAACTCCTCCACTTGGGGCAAGATCTCCTCCCCAACCCGGAGATGGCACTCCACCCTTTTCCGGGCGAGAACCATGGACTCGGACTTGGAGGTGCTGATTCTCATCCCAGTCGCTTCACACTCGGCTGCGAACCGATCCAGTGAGAGCTGAAGATCCTGGCCAGATGAAGCCATCAGGACCACATCATCTGCAAAAAGCAGAGACCTAATCCTGCAGCCACCAAACCAGATACCCTCAACGCCTTGACTGCGCCTAGAAATTCTGTCCATAAAAGTTCAGAACAGAATGGGTGACAAAGGGCAGCCTTGGCGGAGTCCAACCCTCACTGGAAACGTGTCCGACTTACTGCCGGCAATGCGGACCAAGCTCTGGCACTGATCATACAGGGAGCGGACCGCCACAATCAGACAGTCCGATACCCCATACTCTCTGAGCACTCCCCACAGGACTTCCCGAGGGACACGGTCGAATGCCTTCTCCAAGTCCACAAAGCACATGTAGACTGGTTGGGCAAACTCCCATGCACCCTCAAGGACCCTGCCGAGAGTATAGAGCTGGTCCACAGTTCCACGACCAGGACGAAAACCACACTGTTCCTCCTGAATCCGAGGTATGTGTATCAATCAATCAATGTTTATTTATATAGCCCTAAATCACAAGTGTCTCAGTCTGTAGCAGTTTCATGTCTTCCTTGAACGCTATTCCCCGCACCTGCTTTGTTTTAGCAATCAAGACTATTTAAGTTGTGCGGACGCTATCCTTCTTTGTGGGGACATTGTTGATTGTCATGTCATGTACGGATGTACTTTGTGGACGCCGTCTGCTCCACACGCTGTAAGTCTTTGCTGTCGTCCAGCGTTCTGTTTTTGTTTACTTTGTAGTGACGGAGGCAGATAATTAGATATATCCATATTTGTGTGTTACTTCTTTTAAACCATAGTCATAGTACAAAACAGCTAGTGTTCTTTATTTGTTATCTTTTAATTGTGTGCTAATCTTCACTTTAGGAATGTAAGGAGGACAGATACTCCTTTTCCTTATCTGTTCCTGTGCCCAGCTGAGGAGGACAATGGGCATGTGTTTGGGCTGGAAAGAGAGACAACGAGGGTGGGAGGGAGAGACACTTTATAGAAGAGAAGGTTTCCATATTTTAGATCAGACCATCTTAGCTGCGCGATTGAATGTTCTATGCTGGACTGGTCTCATTCTATTTCCAAAGCTTTGGAAATAAATTACAAAGTACCTATTCTGTCTCTGGTGGTTCTTCTACTCAGCTTTAAGAGCTTGGGAGTGGCCAGCAACTTGAATTCCCTGGGAGGAACAACTGGTCCAAACGCAACAGTAGCCAGTTCAGTTTTAGTTTCGTTTTCCATAACCATCCCTAAGCTTCAATGCCTTTTTTAGGGGCACTCACCTTTTGTTTTTGTTTGGTTTAAGCATTAGATACGACATTTACAACGCAATTAGCTACCTGCTTCCACCTACTGATATGCAGAGGTGGGTAGTAACACGCTACATTTACTCCGTTACATCTACTTGAGTAACTTTTGGGATAAATTGTACTTCTAAGAGTAGTTTTAATGCAACATACTTTTACTTTTACTTGAGTATATTTATAGAGAAGAAACGCTACTTTTACTCCGCTCCATTTATCTACATTCAGCTCGCTACTCGCTACTGATTTTTATCCATCTGTTAATGCACGCTTTGTTTGTTTTGGTTTGTCAGACAGACCTTCAAAGTAGGATCTATCGCATGCCTGCGTTTCACCAATCAAATGCAGTCACTGGTGACGTTTGACTCCGTTTCACCAATCAAATACAGTCACTGGTGACGTTTGACTCCGTTTCACCAATCAAATGCAGTCACTGGTGACGTTTGACTCCGTTTCACCAATCAAATGCAGTCACTGGTGACGTTTGACTCCGTTTCACCAATCAAATGCAGTCACTGGTGACGTTTGACTCCGTTTCACCAATCAAATACAGTCACTGGTGGAGTTTGACTCCGTTTCACCAATCAAATGCAGTCACTGGTGACGTTTCACTCCGTTTCACCAATCAAATGCAGTCACTGGTGACGTTTGACTCCGTTTCACCAATCAAATGCAGTCACTGGTGACGTTTGACTCCGTTTCACCAATCAAATGCAGTCACTGGTGACGTTTGACTCCGTTTCACCAATCAAATGCAGTCACTGGTGACGTTTGACTCCGTTTCACCAATCAAATGCAGTCACTGGTGACGTTTGACTCTGTTTCACCAATCAAATGCAGTCACTGGTGACGTTTGACTCCGTTTCACCAATCAAATGCAGTCACTGGTGACGTTTGACTCCGTTTCACCAATCAAATGCAGTCACTGGTGACGTTTGACTCCGTTTCACCAATCAAATGCAGTCACTGGTGACGTTTGACTCCGTTTCACCAATCAAATGCAGTCACTGGTGACATTTGACTCCGTTTCACCAATCAAATGCAGTCACTGGTGACGTTTGACTCCGTTTCACCAATCAAATACAGTCACTGGTGACGTTTGACTCCGTTTCACCAATCAAATGCAGTCACTGGTGACGTTTGACTCCGTTTCACCAATCAAATGCAGTCACTGGTGACGTTTGACTCCGTTTCACCAATCAAATGCAGTCACTGGTGACGTTTGACTCCGTTTCACCAATCAAATGCAGTCACTGGTGACGTTTGACTCCGTTTCACCAATCAAATGCAGTCACTGGTGACGTTTGACTCCGTTTCACCAATCAAATACAGTCACTGGTGACGTTTGACTCCGTTTCACCAATCAAATGCAGTCACTGGTGACGTTTGACTCCGTTTCACCAATCAAATGCAGTCACTGGTGACGTTTGACTCCGTTTCACCAATCAAATGCAGTCACTGGTGACGTTTGACTCCGTTTCACCAATCAAATGCAGTCACTGGTGACGTTTGACTCCGTTTCGCCAATCAAATGCAGTCACTGGTGACGTTTGACTCCGTTTCACCAATCAAATGCAGTCACTGGTGACGTTTGACTCCGTTTCACCAATCAAATGCAGTCACTGGTGACGTTTGACTCCGTTTCACCAATCAAATGCAGTCACTGGTGACGTTTGACTCCGTTTCACCAATCAAATAGTCACTGGTGACGTTTGACTCCGTTTCACCAATCAAATGCAGTCACTGGTGACGTTTGACTCCGTTTCACCAATCAAATGCAGTCACTGGTGATGTTTGACTCTGTTTCACCAATCAAATACAGTCACTGGTGACGTTTGACTCCGTTTCACCAATCAAATGCAGTCACTGGTGACGTTTGACTCCGTTTCACCAATCAAATAGTCACTGGTGACGTTTGACTCCGTTTCACCAATCAAATACAGTCACTGGTGACGTTTGACTCCGTTTCACCAATCAAATGCAGTCACTGGTGACGTTTGACTCCGTTTCACCAATCAAATACAGTCACTGGTGACGTTTGACTCTGTTTCACCAATCAAATGCAGTCACTGGTGACGTTTCACTCCGTTTCACTCCGTTTCACTCCGTTTCACCAATCAAATGCAGTCACTGGTGACGTTTCACTCCGTTTCACCAATCAAATGCAGTCACTGGTGACGTTTGACTCTGTTTCACCAATCAAATGCAGTCACTGGTGACGTTTGACTCCGTTTCACCAATCAAATGCAGTCACTGGTGACGTTTGACTCCGTTTCACCAATCAAATGCAGTCACTGGTGACGTTTGACTCCGTTTCATCAATCAATTGCAGTCACTGGTGACGTTTGACTCCGTTTCACCAATCAAATACAGTCACTGGTGACGTTTGACTCCGTTTCACCAATCAAACAGAGCCAGGCGGTCACATGACCAGACATAAAGTTTCAGCGGCAAACAACAACAAACTTATGCTTACATGAACTCAACGTCAAATTTGAGGAAGCACATGGCGGTAAGTAACGTTAGTAGATATTTTGGCTGTCACCGTAGGCTGATGTTAGCTTCCCTGCTATGAATCACTGTCAAATGTACATCGTGTGGGGACATTTATTAACACACTGCAGCCTCATAGACAGACAGAGACACATACACACACACACACAATCGCACACACACACATGCATGCATAGAAACATCGATCAGAAGTGCACAGTGTGTTCCCAGATGCAGCCCACACCTATCAGTTTATGGTTTGCGTAAAGGCTAACTTGTTATTTTCCTTTGTAATCTCTGCCTACTGAGCCTATGGTGCTGTTAAGTTATTGTGGTTCAATGTGCCTTCTTTTTTTTTAATGTTAATGTATTATTATTTAATATATATTATTGTTTTAGTTGCTTAAGAGATATTCCTGGCTCTGAATTTGCTCATTGCTATTTTTATGTTTTTGTGCATTATTTGTTGCCGTCATCAAACGAACAGGTTACTCATCAGTTACTCAGTACTTGAGTAGTTTTTTCACAACATACTTTTTTACTTTTACTCAAGTAAATATTTGGGTGACTACTCCTTACTTTTACTTGAGTAATAAATCTCTAAAGTAACAGTACTCTTACTTGAGTACAATTTCTGGCTACTCTACCCACCTCTGGTGAAGAGTATAACATGGTTACTCTGCCGAGCTCCTAGACAGCACCAACACTCAACAACGGCACTTTATTTACAGATTATAATTACTGGTTTGTACAAAATATTATAGACCCAACTAGGTGAAATGACATAATCTCCCACGGCCCACCAGACTGTGGTTAAAAAACACTGCGTCTAAGCATCATGGTCATGTTTGGAGTGAAATGCTGACATCTAGTGGCTGCTTCAAATCATAACATCAACCCTCGCCACATTGCACTTCAAATTATGGATTGGAAATATTATACATATATATACAGGTAAAAGCCAGTAAATTAGAATATTTTGAAAAACTTGATTTATTTCAGTCATTGCATTCAAAAGGTGTAACTTGTACATTATATTTATTCATTGCACACAGACTGATGCATTCAAATGTTTATTTCATTTAATTTTGATGATTTGAAGTGGCAACAAATGAAAATCCAAAATTCCGTGTGTCACAAAATTAGAATATTACTTAAGGCTAATACAAAAAAGGGATTTTTAGAAATGTTGGCCAACTGAAAAGTATGAAAATGAAAAATATGAGCATGTACAATACTCAATACTTGGTTGGAGCTCCTTTTGCCTCAATTACTGCGTTAATGCGGCGTGGCATGGAGTCGATGAGTTTCTGGCACTGCTCAGGTGTTATGAGAGCCCAGGTTGCTCTGATAGTGGCCTTCAACTCTTCTGCGTTTTTGGGTCTGGCATTCTGCATCTTCCTTTTCACAATACCCCACAGATTTTCTATGGGGCTAAGGTCAGGGGAGTTGGCGGGCCAATTTAGAACAGAAATACCATGGTCCGTAAACCAGGCACGGGTAGATTTTGCGCTGTGTGCAGGCGCCAAGTCCTGTTGGAACTTGAAATCTCCATCTCCATAGAGCAGGTCAGCAGCAGGAAGCATGAAGTGCTCTAAAACTTGCTGGTAGACGGCTGCGTTGACCCTGGATCTCAGGAAACAGAGTGGACCGACACCAGCAGATGACATGGCACCCCAAACCATCACTGATGGTGGAAACTTTACACTAGACTTCAGGCAACGTGGATCCTGTGCCTCTCCTGTCTTCCTCCAGACTCTGGGACCTCGATTTCCAAAGGAAATGCAAAATTTGCATGGTTGGGTGATGGTTTGGGGTGCCATGTCATCTGCTGGTGTCGGTCCACTCTGTTTCCCGAGATCCAGGGTCAACGCAGCCGTCTACCAGCAAGTTTTAGAGCACTTCATGCTTCCTGCTGCTGACCTGCTCTATGGAGATGGAGATTTCAAGTTCCAACAGGACTTGGCGCCTGCACACAGCGCAAAATCTACCCGTGCCTGGTTTACGGACCATGGTATTTCTGTTCTAAATTGGCCCGCCAACTCCCCTGACCTTAGCCCCATAGAAAATCTGTGGGGTATTGTGAAAAGGAAGATGCAGAATGCCAGACCCAAAAACGCAGAAGAATTGAAGGGCACTATCAGAGCAACCTGGGCTCTCATAACACCTGAGCAGTGCCAGAAACTCATCGACTCCATGCCACGCCGCATTAACGCAGTAATTGAGGCAAAAGGAGCTCCAACCAAGTATTGAGTATTGTACATGCTCATATTTTTCATTTTCATACTTTTCAGTTGGCCAACATTTCTAAAAATCCCTTTTTTGTATTAGCCTTAAGTAATATTCTAATTTTGTGACACACGGAATTTTGGATTTTCATTTGTTGCCACTTCAAATCATCAAAATTAAATGAAATAAACATTTGAATGCATCAGTCTGTGTGCAATGAATAAATATAATGCACAAGTTACACCTTTTGAATGCAATTACTGAAATAAATCAAGTTTTTCAAAATATTCTAATTTACTAGCTTTTACCTGTATATATATATATATATATATATATATATATATATATATATATATATATATATATATATATATATATATATATGTATATAAAATAAATATATATATATATATATATATATATATATATATATATATATATATATATATATAAAATATATATATATATATATATATATATATATATATATATATCAAGTGAAGTGAAGTGAAGTGAATTACATTTATATAGCGCTTTTTCTCAAGTGACTCAAAGCGCTTTACATAGTGAAACCCAATATCTAAGTTACATTTAAACCAGTGTGGGTGGCACTGGGAGCAGGTGGGTAAAGTGTCTTGCCCAAGGACACAACGGCAGTGACTAGGATGGCGGAAGTGGGGATCGAACCTGCAACCCTCAAGTTGCTGGCACGGCCGCTCTACCAACCGAGCTATGCCACCCCAAGCTAGTCCGCTGTGCAGAGACAAGAGGGGCAGACACACCAACTGAAACAGGAATCACAGAATATCACTAATCCCCTGAAGACATGTCCCAGTCATTTACTATCAATGAAAAAAAGACACTTCTTTAAAAAGACATGTGAAGATGAACCAACTTATACTATCTTTGAAATATTGTTATCGCTCCCTTAAAGATATACTGTATAACAAAAAACCCATAATTGTCACCTAAATGAAAATACACAACATCGGGGCAATGTACTGAAAACTAAATTCGTTGTACTTTAAATTATATTGTATGTACTTGACTATCATCTTATTCACTTACATGGATGATTAAAAAAGTACAGGTACGTTGTAATAGCTTGTATTGCCTTGCATTGCTGTGGCGCCTTCTCTTCTACACCCGGTCTATTAAAATGTTCTGTGTGTGTCATTTGTTTATTCACGTGTTAGAAAAATAAATCAAATGTGGTCTACTGGCACCGCACTTGAAAGAGAATAGATGAAGGATGAGTGACATATTTGCAGGAAATGACTCCTCCCTCCCTCCCTGTTCGTCAGCCCACAAAGTGTATTGTGTTGGGTCAGTACATCTGACAATATTTCATACACATATTGTGTCCCTTACAGTTTTCCAAATTTGGCTTCGTAGTGACCCACGATGTCCTTGTAAGAGCTGCACTCCTTGCGCAGGTCCGCCACCTCAGTCCTCAAAACTGAGTTCTCCCGCTCCAGGAACGCCGCTCACACCGTGATCTGGTTCTCTTTTAGTCTGCGGGCGTCCCGTGAGCGTTTGGCTGCCACGTTGTTCTTGTTTCGTCTGTGCCAGTACTTTTCGTCCTTCTGTTCGTCAGGAACGTACACCTTTTTAGCTTTCTTAATCATGGGCTGAGGCTTGAGCTCTTCTTCGCTGAACTTGTGTTTGCGGGGGTTGAAGAGTTCGCCCCCCGGTACACTAGACAAGACCAGGTCTGTGGGGTCTGGCTCGTAGTTGATTTCGACTTCGATTTCGTCAGGATTGACAGGCTCTGGTGACGTGCACTCTGCTTCTGTTTTTACTTCTGATGTAACATCACACGTGATGTCTGTCTCGCAGTTAGTGATGATCACCAGAGGTGGGACCAAGTCATTGTTTTGCAAGTCACAAGTAAGTCTCAAGTCTTTGCCCTCAAGTCCGAGTCAAGTCCCGAGTCAAGACAGGCAAGCCCCGAGTCAAGTCCAAAGTCAAGACTGGAAAGTCTCAAGTCAAGTCCTAAGTCCTGCATTTTGAGTTTCGAGTCCTTTCAAGTCCTTTTAACCAGACTAATATATTAACACAGATTGTGTATGCTTTTCAAACGCTGTATTTATTTATTAAAACAAGTGCATTTTAAATTGCAGGAAAGAAAATTGTGCTGACATTGCACTTTATAATAGCACTATTAACCAGTCATTTTAAACATTAACTCATTCCTTTACAGAACAAACACATTGAGAAATAAAGTGCAAATGTACTTATTTGTACAAAAGTGTTAACATTGAAAAAACATGACATATACGTGAACATAACAAAAAAGTTGTACTTTTTATATGTCAGGGCCCTATGCTGCATTGCATTTGCAAAAGACCAAATTAGCCAAGAGTCTGTCAGTCATTTGTGCACGATGGGGGCGTAGTATGATGCCACCATGGCTGAAAACTCGCTCCACTGGAGCACTGGAGGCAGGCACTGCCAAGACTCTCATGGCCACTCGGAACAGTGAAGGAAGAGTCTTCATGTTCAATGCCCAGAACAAAAGGGGGAGAGAGTTTTTTTGGGTTGGTGCACTACTTGTAAGTGTATCTTGTGTTTTTTATGTTGATTTAATTTAAAAAAAAAAAAAAAAAAAAAATTATTTCTTGTGCGGCCCGATACCAATCGATCCACGGACCAGTACCGGGCCGCGGCCCGGTGGTTGGGGACCACTGAGGTAAACAACCAACAGTATGTCAGAAAGCTAGCTAAAACGGTACACATATTCATAATATAGTATACATTTTAACTGACCTTTATTTGACTATTTTTGTCTTTTTTTAGGTGGCTAAAATACGCGGTGCTGCTGACCGCCGTCTAACGTTACGTGTGATATATTGACTAACGTAACCCTGCTTAAAAAAATCACTGAACAAAAAGTATGAATAAGGTAGTGAACTGCAACAGATTCCCGTGTTTGCAATAACGTTATAACGTTAGCAGTGAGTTTACAGCCTCACTGATTTAACTACACAGCAAATAAAAGTCACGTTACTTAGCCAATAAACGTTATCTTACATTCAAAACTTACCGTTCTTTGTGCAACTTCAAATGCCGGACGAAGTTGGAAGTTGTTGCCTCTCCATCAGTCATTTTCGAACCGCATGTGTTGCATACTGCAAACCGTTTTGTGTTGACCACCTCGTAATTTTTATACCCAAACGAAATTATTTTAGGTATAATTTTTTGTTCACTGGCGTGTGGTTTGGACATGTCTTCTTCGTTGGTTGTCCTGCAATTTGATTGGATGAATGCTGTGTGATGAAAACAAAGTAGATCTAATTTGATTGGCTGTTGTACTGAGACCACACCAGCTGACACACGCAACGCTGATAGACAAGTACACAATGAAAAATACGGAGCGCTCCCGAATAACTTTTTCATGTTTGGGTTTTGGGGAAAGTAGCAAGTCATGTCAAGTCATGTCAATTCAAAAGGCTCAAGTCCAAGTGAAGTCACAAGTCATTGATGTTAAAGTCTAAGTCGAGTTGCAAGTCTTTTTACATTTTGTCAAGTCGAGTCTAAAGTCATCAAATTCATGACTCGAGTCTGACTCGAGTCCAAGTCATGTGACTCGAGTCCACACCTCTGATGATCACCACCTCCTCATCACACTTGCCCAGCTCCTCAATGGGCAGCAGGCCCACGTCGGCCGGCGTAACCTCCTCGGTCTTGACGGCCTTCTTCTTTTCCATCGAAATGCTCCCCTGGAGGGAGTCTTCTCCCTGTGAGGCGGAGATGCCGTTCTCCATGAGGAACTCCTCGAGGTCCGTGTACTCCAGGTGGAAGTCCTCGTCGCCATAGGGGATGGTCTTGTCCCAGATAGCGGGGGTGAGGGCGGCTGACGGCCCCATCTCGCTGACTCCTCCGCCCAGGTCGGCACTGTCATCCAGACCCAGCTTCTCCTTGTCAGTGTCTTCATCACCGTCCAGTATATTCGGCGGAGGCATTCCCATTATTTTCTTCAGAACAACGGGGAACGACGTGGGGGCCCCGATGCCCGTTTCCGGTGTGACGACGACAGCTTCTCCGGACATTTTCCCTTCCTCGTTAGTTCGCGTTAAAAAAAATAAAAAAAATAAGCGCCTGCTCAGCTTTAAAACGTCTGTTATTTAAGCATACACTTTCTCCTACAAGTATTCGCAATGACTAAATAAAATAACAACCTACAATTTACCGATATCGTTAGCTCACTTCCTCACGTGACTAGATCAAGGATCCTCAGGAAGTGATCACTGGATCACCTCCCGGGGAATTCTCCACCGTTCACACTTAAAAAAAAGAAGAAGAAAGTCACATTTTCGTGGCTTGATCAGATGAAAAAATAAAATAAAAATAAAAATAAAAAGTCACAAAAGAAAAGCAAGTAAACCGTGACAGAACCATAGCAAAAGTGACATAAAATGGTAGTGTGGGAACAATACAAAAAATAATAACAATAATAAATTAAAGCTGCAAGCAGCGTTGTTCGGGCCCGCGTATTTGACAGGTGCTAGTCCTAAGTGTCCCAATACTTTTGTCTACTTGTAGTCTGAAGTGTCCCAAGACTTTTGTCTAGTGTACCTACCTTGTCTGCATTGTGTGGGCACGTTGGTGCTTCCTGCTTTTGAGCAGCCATCTTAAAAAAACAGCACCGCAGGAGCATCAGTGCAGCGGGTCTTTGAAGGGTCATAAAATCAAAACCGGAGCAGGTATTAAAAATCCCATCTATACTTTTAATCACAAGGGTTTTATCTCTCACCTGTGTTAGTTTGAAGGCGAAACGACAAACGCGCTCAGAGGAGATAGATTTTGAAGGAAGGTGACCGGTTTTAACAAAAATGTTGTTTTGAAGGGGGAATAGAAAACTTCCTGTTGATTTTTGCTGGGGGTTGTCAATTTATGAAATGTAGGTCTAAGTGAGACCTACATAGAGACTTTTGTTTCATGTCTCTCCGACCTTCCCAGTGGGAGTTACAGGCAGTTTTGTAATTTTTTTCATCCGAGGAGCAGTTTTTTGTGCGTTGTATTAAAAAATTGCTGTAGAGCACAATTTTTAGATTTGGGGTTAGGTTTTTTCATTAGATCACAGTTTTAGCCAGTCCTGATGTGTGTGTTAAGTTCGGTGAGTTTTGAAGCATGTTAAGGGGGTCAAATTACAGCTCAAAGAGGCAAAAGTGACTGTTTTTAGTACTTTTTTGTCTTGAAGGGGGAATTGCCAACTTCCTGTTGATTTTAGCCCAAGAATGTACCATTATGAAAGTTAGGTCTGAGTAAGACCTACATAGAGGATTTTGTTTCATGTCTTTCCGACCTTCCTAGTGGGAGTTACAGGCAGTCTAGTTTTTTTTTTCCTAGGGGGCGCTAGAGCGCAATTTTGATTTTTGCAGTTTGGTTTTTTTATTAAAAGACAATTTTCGCAGGTCCTGATGTGTGGGTCAAATATGGTGAGTTTTGAAGCATGTTAAGTGGGTCAAATTAGTGCTCGAAGAGGCGGCGGAAGAATAAAGAAAGAATAATAATAAAACCTTAGAAATTCAATAGGTCCTTATGTCCCATTGCATAAGGACTCCCTGTGGGAGTCCTTTTGCAATGGGCCGTGCGGGCCCTAAAAAAGGAATAAAATGACAAAAAAGATACAATTATTTTTATTTTTTTTCCCTTCTTCCCTCTTTTTTTTTTTTTTTTTTACCCTTCTTCTTTCCTTTATTCCCCTCCCTTTCCCGAGAGAGAGAGAAAAAAAGTCTAAGTTATGATTCAATACATGTCAGTAAAGGCTTCCAGATTAGTTCCCATTAATTCATATTATATCCTTTTACACTCCTTGAGAATGAGTCTTTTGGCCAAAATAATGGATTTATTAAAGCATATTTTACAACATTTTTGCCCTCAATTGTGTATTTCTAAGCATGAAAATGTCTTAATGACATAAACATATCAATACTACAGTAGTATTGGCCACTAGATGAGACTATTAGTATTGTCAGCATCAGGTAGAATTATTATATTGGACTAAAAGAGTGTAAAAGTGACTAAATGGTGTTATTTAGAATAGAATAGAAAGTACTTTATTGACCACTGGGGATAATTCAGCACCACAGTTCGCTCACAATAAATAATAAACACTTAGATTTGTTTTTTACATGTGAATAATATAAATACAGTCTATTATACAGCCTTATTCACATGTGAATAATATAATATAATTCATGTTTAGTGTTAGAATAATTGTATCTAAGTTATCACAAATCTTTGTGTTACATTGAGTTCCCGGCGAGAGGACAAAAGCTGTCTTTAATCCTACCAAGCAAAAAAGGCTTGTAAAACTCCACTGTGTAGGATGGGAAGCAACATGAAGGTGTTCTGTTTCTTTCATGTATTGTAATCAACAGAAAGATATTGTCTTGACCCAAGAACTACAAAAGCGAAGAGGAAGCAGGATCAGACTCCCCTCCAGGCACTGCTTCTTTGAACTGTTTTACGACCTTTTCTTTTGAACTGTTCTGTAATCAAAGGCCATGGCTGTTTACGACCCATGTCCCTTAGAAACAGCTGTCGCCATGTAATCAGGGAAAGTCCAAATAAAAGAGGCGGCGTACAATCTTGTCTCTGTTTAATTCTTTGCTTCTTGTCTTGTTTAATAAATGTCATCAGTGTTTGAAACTGACATTTAGAGAGCTCTTATAATATTGAAAAAAACACAGTGCGTTTCCCACCTAGGCCTTCAGTGGTGTCCCACTTCAATGATTATCTCTCAAAATACCATCTTTGATGTCACCACATGACCATTTCCGGAGAAATACTATACAGGAACCCAATTAAGCCTGCCTGGGCATTGACATTGGGTTATTATCTGGCAAATTTAAAAATCAATTAAAACGCATCAGAAATTAAAACATATTGTAGCGTCCCGGAAGAGTTGGTGCTGCAGTGAATTCTGGGAAGTTGTTCCCTTGTGTTTATGTTGTGTTGCGGTGCAAATGTGCCCTTTTGTCCTTGTTTCCTGTGGTTTCATTAAATGGCACATCTTTATGACAGTGTCGGAGTTGTTTATACGGCCACCCTTAGTGTGACATGTTGGGCACTCACTTATTTGTGTGTGAATTCGAAAGTTAACAAAATCAATACGCTTGGCTATAATCATGCAGAGCATTAACATGTCTTGAAATCATCAATAAAAGACATGAAATAAACCGTTTAACGCTCCAATATCTTATGTGGTACTGTCAAAATTAAAATGGCAAAAAAACATATTAAACGTGAAAAAATAAAGAAATCAAATATTTGAACTCACAATTTGTAGCACCCCTTCGACGCCGTATAAGGCAGTGCACTGCAAAAAGTCAGTGTTCAAAAACAAGAAAAGACAATACAAAAATGAGGGGTATTTTACTTGAACTTGTCATGTCTGTGTGATCATGTTTTGTTTTAGTCATGTTCGGTTTTGTTTTTGGACTTTTTGTGCACTTTTGTTTGTTTTGTCACCATAGCAACCATTAGTTTTCACCTGTCACGTCACGCACCTGTTTCCACTAATCATGCCTGTAGTATTTAAGTTCATTGTTTTCAGTTTGTCTTTCTGGCGACATCCCACATACAGTATATACTCTGCATATTCCTGACACTTGTTTTTCATGTCCATCTTTCATGCTGCTACTTTAGTCCAAGCCAAGTAAGTTTTTGTTTATTAATGCTATAGTCTTTTGGTTTCATAGTTTGTTCTCCGCCACTGTGTGCGCTTTTCGTTTGTACTTTTTTTTGATAGTAATAAACAATCATGTACTCACATTCCCGTCTCGCCCGAGCCAACTTTCCGTTGCCTTCCGGAAAAACAAAATCCAAGGACCAAGTCGTGACAGAATTAAGCAAAATTATTTGCCAATAGAACAAGAAAATTTGGCTTGTCAAGACTTCCCAAAACAAGTCAAATTAGCTAACTTCAATGAACCCAAAAATACCTTAAAATAAGTATATTCTCACTAATAACAAGTGCACTTTTCTTGGTAGAAAAAAAAGAGACTTTTTTGCTCAATATGTTGAAAAATATTCTTGAATGAAGTAAATGCTAGTGCCATTATCTTGACATAATGATATGCGCTCGGCATTACATTTCTTGAAACCAGCAAACTTATACTAAAAACTAATTTATTGTTCTTAATGGAAAGGCAACAAGGCAAGCGCTTGTTACTCTCGGGGTCTCCTAGCCGCTCAGGCAAATCATATTGTCTAAAAAGGCATTTTTCCATGGATAACATGACATCATCGCACCAAGTGCGTGCTCTTTCAGTCAATTAGTGCACATATATACAGCCCGGCCAACATTTTTAGGGCCCGCATGGCCCATTGCATAAGGACTCCCAAAGGGAGTCCTTATGCAATGGGACATAAGGACCTATTGAATTTGTAAGGTTTTATTATTATTATTCTTCCGCAACTTTGCGCTGTAATTTGACCCCCTTAGCATGCTTCAAAACTCACCAAATTTTACACACCCATCAGTAATATACGGCAAAACTTTTTATCAAAAAACCAAACCCCAAAACTCAAAATTGCGCTCTAGCGCCCCCTAGAAAGAAAGCTGCTTATAACTCCCAGTACGAATGTTGTAGAGACATGAAACAAAAACCTCTATGTAGGTCTCACTTAGACTTAAATTTAATTAATTTATTTCCTCTGCCAAAAATCTACAGGAAGTTTGCTATTCCCCCTTCAACACTAAATTTGAGTAAGAACAGTAACTTTTGCCTCTTTGAGCTATAATTTGACCCCCTTAACACGCTTCAAAACTCACCAAACTGAACGCACACATCAGGACTGGCAAAAATTGCGATCTAATAAAAAAACCTAACCCCAAATTTAAAAATTGCGCTCTAGAGCAATTTTTGAATAAAACGGAGAAAAAACTGCTCCTCGGAAGAAAAAAATGACAAAACTGCCTGTAACTCACACTGGGAAGGTCGGAGAGACATGAAACAAAAACCTCTCTGTAGGTCTCACTTAGACCTACATTTCATTAATTGACAACCCCCAGCAAAAATCTACAGGAAGTTTGCTATTCCCCCTTCAAAACAAATTTTTTGTAAAAACCGGTCACCTTTCTTCAAACATTATCTCCTCTGAGCGTGTTTGTCGTTTCGGCTTCAAACTAAGACAGGAGAGAGATGGAACCCTTTTGATTAAAAGTTATCGAAAGAGTTTTAATACCGGCTCCGGTTTTGATTTTATGACCCTTCAAAGAGCCGCTGCGCTGATGCTGCTGTTTTTTCAAGAAGGCTGCTTAAAAGCAGGCAGCACCAGCGTGCCCACACAATGCAGACAAGGTAGGTACACTAAACAAAAGTATTGGGACAATTCGGACTACAAGTAGACAAAAGTATTGGGACACTTATGACGAAAACTGAACAAAAGTATTGGGACACTTACACTGGAAAAAAATATTGGGACACTTACGAATACCACTGAACAAAAGTATTGCGACACTTAGGACGAAAACTGGACAAAAGTATTGGGACACTTACACTGGACAAAAGTATTGGGACACTTATGGCAACTACTTGACAAAAGTATTGGGACACTTAGGACTACCACTGGACAAAAGTATTGGGACACCTACACTGGCCAAAAGTATTGGGACACTTAAGACTACAACTTAACAAAAGTATTGGGACACTTGGGACTAAAACTTGACAAAAGTATTGGGACACTTAGGACTAGCACCTGCCAAATACGCGGGCCCGACCAACGCTGTTTGCAGCTTTAATTTTTAATTGTAATTTTGGAGAATTTATCTGAATGTGCATGAACTATTTCTCATCAAAATTGTTAGAAATGTTAAATGTTTAAATATTAACTGTCAGTTTACTGTACTGTGCCAACTGTGCTACTATATGAGTACCTATTTAGGGCCCGCATGGCCCATTGCATAAGGACTCCCAAAGGGAGTCCTTATGCAATGGGACATAAAGACCTATTGAATTTGTAAGGTTTTATTATTCTTTATTCTTCCGCCGCCACTGTAATTTGACCCACTTAACATGCTTCAAAACTCACCATATTTGACCCACACATCAGGACCTGCGAAAATTGCCTTTTTTTAAAAAAAACGAACCACAAAACTCAAAATTGCGCTCTAGCGCCCCCTACGGAAAAAAAAACTAGACTGCCTGTAACTCCCACTAAGAGTCGGAGAGACATGAAACAAAAACCTTTATGTAGGTGTGACTTAGACCTAGATGTCATAATAGTATATTCTCGGGCAAAAATCAACAGGAAGTTGGCAATTCCCCCTTCAAGACAAAAAAGTACTAAAAACAGTCACTTTTGCCTCTTTGAGCTGTAATTTGACCCCCTTAACATGCTTCAAAACTCACCGAACTGAACACACACATCAGGACTGGCAAAAAATTGTGATCTAATAAAAAAAACCTTACCCCAAATCTCAAAATTGTGCTCTAGCGCAACTTTTTAATGAAACGCACAAAAAACTGCTCCTCGGATGAAAAAACTGCCTGTAACTCTCCCTGGGAAGGTCAGAGAGGCATGAAACAAAAACCTCTATGTAGGTCTCACTTTGACCTACATTTCATAAATTGACAACCCCCAGCAAAAATCTACAGGAAGTTTGCTATTCCCCCTTCAAAACAACATTTTTGTAAAAACCGGTCACCTTCCTTCAAAAACTATCTCCTCTGAGCGCGTTTGTTGTTTCGGCTTCAAACTAACACAGGAGAGAGATTAAACCCTTGTGTATAAAATAACAGAACAGCGTTTTAATACCTGCTCCGGTTTTGATTTTATGACCCTTCAAAGACCCGCTGCGCTGATGCTGCTGCGCTGCTGTTTTTTTTTAAGATGGCTGCTTAAAAGCAGGAAGCACCAACGTGCCCACACAATGCAGACAAGGTAGGTACACTAGACAAAAGTCTTGAGACACTTCAGACTAAAAGTAGACAAAAGTATTGGGACACTTATGACTATCACTGGACAAAAGTATTGGGACAGTTAGGACTAGCACCTGCCAAATACGCGGGCCCGACCAATGCTGCTTGCAGCTTTAATTAGGGCCCGCATGGCCCATTGCATAAGGACTCCCTGTGGGAGTCCTTATGCAATGGGACATAAGGACCTATTGAATTTGTAAGGTTTTATTATTATTCTTTATTTTTCTCCCGCCGCCTCTTCGAGCACTAATTTGACCCACTTAACATGCTTCAAAACTCACCATATTTGACCCACACATCAGGACCTGCGAAAATTGTCTTTTAATAAAAAAAACCGAACCCCAAAACTCAAAATTGCGCTCTAGCGCCCCCTAGGAAAAAAAAAAAAAACAGACTGCCTGTAACTAGGAAGGTCGGAGAGACAAGAAACAAAAACCTCTATGTAGGTCTGACTTAGACCTAGTTTTCATAATTGTATATCTTTGGGCGGAAATCAACAGGAAGTTGGCAATTCCCCCTTCAAGACAAAAAAGTACTAAAAACAGTAACGTTTGCCTCTTTGAGCTGTAATTTGCCCCCCTTAACACGCTTCAAAACTCACCAAACTGAACGCACACATCAGGACTGGCAGAAATTGCGATCTAATAAAAAAACCTAACCCCAAATTTAAAAATTGCGCTCTAGAGCAATTTTTTAATAAAACGGAGAAAAAACTGCTCCTCGTTTCTATTGTTTCATTGAAAATAAAACAGCAAAGTCCATTTGGCTGTCATCTGTTTTAATTATGAGACACAATTGTGTCAAAGTCATGTTTTTTTTTTTCATGCTTGAAGTAAGAAATGATGACTTTAAAAAAGTAGTTTTATACTTGTGAGTGTTGATGACACAGCTTTGCAACACTTGATATTCTAGTTTCAAGCATGTTTCACTCAATATAGGTCATCAAATCTCAGCAACAAGCTGTAATATCTTACTGAGATCATTTAGGACCAAAACACTTAAAACAAGTAAAACACTCTAACTTAAAATCTGCTTAGTGAGAAGAATGATCTTATCAGACAGAAAATAAGCAAATATCAGCCTTATTTGACATACCGGTATTTCATCTTACTTAGATTGCAGTTTTTGCAGTGCACAAATATTAAATCTTCACACGGCCGTAGGATTCGCACTCCTCTGACATTTGACTATTTAGGAACACGTTCAGATCAGAGCAAAGTGTGACATTTTCCAGGACCTGCACTGAAGTGTCACGGCCAACGAGTTGAAGCGCCATAAAGCACAGACGCGTGAACAACATGGAGAACTTTTATTAGAAAATGATGAACAAAAATGAAAGTACTAAAAAGTGAAATGTTGAACTTCCTTGTCAAAAGACCAATGATACAAACTAAAAAGGTGGCATTAAAAACATACCAATACAAGGACAGTGCACTTTCCAAATGAAAGAAACTCTTTTCCGGTGTTATTGTGACGACTCCAGCCGGGGCTTCCTTCATGATCCTCAGACGGCTTTGCGGTGATACTCGGGCGGGGCCACCTCGTAGTCGCTGGCGTTGAAGAGCGTGGCGGAGTTCTTGACCAGATACCTGCGACAAAGTGACACGTGTCACGTGACTTCTTCCTCCACAGCTGAAATGTGTGCGGATGCTCACTTGAGGAAGTCTTGCAGGTACGTGAGCAGCAGTGCCAGGCTCTTCTCATCCAGGGGAGTGTAAGCCAGCATGGCTCCGATTCGCACTTGGAAGACCAAAGAGGCACACCTTTACTAGACTGTGGGATGTGACCTCTGACCCACTCTACAGACCCCGTTTCCATATGAGTTGGGAAATTGTGTTAGATGTAAATATAAACGGAATACAATGATTTGCAAATCATTGTCAACCCATATTCAGTTGAATATGCTACAAAGACAACATATTTGATGTTCAAACTCATAAACTTTTTTTTTTGTTGCAAATAATCATTAACTTTAGAATTTGATGCCAGCAACACGTGACAAAGAAGTTGGGAAAGGTGGCAATAAATACTGATAAAGTTGAGGAATGCTCATCAAACACTTATTTGGAACATCCCACAGGTGAACAGGCTAATTGGGAACAGGTGGGTGCCATGATTGGGTATAAAAACAGCTTCCCAAAAAATGCTCAGTCATTCACAAACAAGGATGGGGCGAGGGTCACCACTTTGTCAACAAATGCGTGAGCAAATTGTTGAACAGTTTAAGAAAAACCTTTCTCAACCAGCTATTGCAAGGAATTTAGGGATTTCACCATCTACGGTCCGTAATATCGTCAAAGGGTTCAGAGAATCTGGAGAAATCACTGCACGTAAGCAGCTAAGCCCGTGACCTTCGATACCCCAGGCAGTACTGCATTAAAAAGCAACATCAGTATGTAAAGGATATCACCACATGGGCTCAGGAACACTTCAGAAAACCACTGTCAGTAACTACAGTTCGTCGCTACATCTGTAAGTGTAAGTTAAAACTCTACTATGCAAAGCCAAAGCCATTTATCAACAACACCCAGAAATGGCGTCGACTTCGCCGGGCCTGAGCTCATCTAAGATGGACTGATACAAAGTGGAAAAGTGTTCTGTGGTCTGACGAGTCCACATTTCAAATTGTTTTTTGGAAACTGTGGACGTCGTGTCCTCCGGACCAAAGAGGAAAAGAACCATCCGGATTGTTATAGGCGCAAAGTTGAAAAGCCAGCATGTGTGATGGTATGGGGGTGTATTAGTGCCCAAGACATGGGTAACTTACACATCTGTGAAGGCGCCATTAATGCTGAAAGGTACATACAGGTTTTGGAGCAACATCAAAACAACGTTATCATGGACGCCCCTGCTTATTTCAGCAAGACAATGCCAAGCCACGTGATACATCAACGTGGCTTCATAGTAAAAGAGTGCGGGTACTAGACTGGCCTGCCTGTAGTCCAGACCTGTCTCCCATTGAAAATGTGTGGCGCATTATGAAGCCTAAAATAGCACAACGGAGACCCCCGGACTGTTGAACAACTTAAGCTGTACATCAAGCAAGAATGGGAAAGAATTCCACCTGAGAAGCTTCAAAAATGTGTCTCCTCAGTTCCCAAACGTTTACTGAGTGTTGTTAAAAGGAAAGGCCATGTAACACAGTGATAAAAATGCCCTTGTGCCAATGTTTTTGCAATGTGTTGCTGCCATTAAATTCTAAGTTGATGATTATTTGCACACAAAAAAAATAAAGTTTCTCAGTTCGAAAATTAAATATCTTGTCTTTGCAGTCTATTCAATTGAATATAAGTTATTTGCAAATCATTGTATTCTCTTTTTATTTACAAATTACACAACGTGCCAACTTCACTGGTTTTCGGACTTACACGTACTTTGTAAGAAAAGTGAGATAAAAGTGCTTCATTAATGGAGCACTAACAGGTGAGGTTAAATGGGAACTGTGCTTTTATTTGAGGACTTTCATCATCCACAAGAACACGTGCCTATCTTTTTTATATACTACTTTCAATAGTAAAACAACTGCTACTAAAAGGGCGGCTAACAATGCAGGTAATTCTGCCTTGAATGCACTCAGAAAATTATCCAACAACGTTGTATACACATGATGTAAGTATTTATGTAATGTAGTCATATTCATGACATCATGTAATATTTACAGTATTTTGGTCATTTCAAGCATTACTGTAACTGCTTTCCTGCTTTCCCAAAGCACCTAGCAACTGCAGCAATTGATGCAATGTGCTTTGTGAAATGACAACAACAACGTAGAGAGCACTTTCTGTGTTTGCTACCACTAAAGGCAGACTGAGAGCTTCAGAGTGTTATCATGTAGCATTATTTATTAATGTTTCAAATTAAAACATATGCCGACGGATGGGATGTTTCGTGAGATGGTGAATTCAGAATAATCCTCACTGCTCAGGTCAAAATTGCTTCTGAGTCATGTGTGCAATTTTTACTTTTCCCCCACAATCTGAATGCTTCTGTATATATTAGGGGTGTAACAGTACGTGTATTTGTATTGAACCGTTTCGGTACGAGGGTTCCGGTTCGGTTCGGAGGTGTACCGAACGAGTTTCCACACGGACATATTAAAGGGGAACATTATCACCAGACCTATGTAAGCGTCAATATATACCTTGATGTTGCAGAAAAAAGACCATATATTTTTTTAACCGATTTCCGAACTCTAAATGGGTGAATTTTGGCGAATTAAACGCCTTTCTATTATTCGCTCTCGGAGCGATGACGTCACAACGTGACGTCACATCGGGAAGCAGTCCACCATTTTCTCAAACGCTGAATCAAATCAGCTCTGTTATTTTCCGTTTTTTCGACTGTTTTCCGTACCTTGGAGACATCATGCCTCGTCGGTGTGTTGTCGGAGGGTGTAACAACACCAACAGGGACGGATTCAAGTTGCACCAGTGGCCCAAAGATGCCAAAGTGGCAAGAAATTGGACGTTTGTTCCGCACACTTTACCGACGAAAGCTATGCTACGACAGAGATGGCAAGAATGTGTGGATATCCTGCGACACTCAAAGCAGATGCATTTCCAACCATAAAGTCAAAGAAATCTGCCGCCAGACCCCCATTGAATCTGCCGGAGTGTGTGAGCAATTCAGGGACAAAGGACCTCGGTAGCACGGCAAGCAATGGCGGCAGTTTGTTCCCGCAGACGAGCGAGCTAAACCCCCTGGATGTCTTGGCTCACACCGTCCCTTATGCCACCGAAGATGATCAAGAGAAGAATATCGACCCTAGCTTCCCTGGCCTGCTGACATGAGGGTATGTCTACAGAATATATTAATTGATGAAAACTGGGCTGTCTGCACTCTCAAAGTGCATGTTGTTGTCAAATGTATTTCATATGCTGTAAACCTAGTTCATAGTTGTTAGTTTCCTTTAATGCCAAACAAACACATACCAATCGTTGGTTAGAAGGCGATCGCCGAATTCGTCCTCGCTTTCTCCCGTGTCGCTGGCTGTCGTGTCGTTTTCGTCGGTTTCGCTTGCATACGGTTCAAACCGATATGGCTCAATAGCTTCAGTTTCTTCTTCAATTTCGTTTTCGCTACCTGCCTCCACACTACAACCATCCGTTTCAATACATGCGTAATCTGTTGAATCGCTTAAGCCGCTGAAATCCGAGTCTGAATCCGAGCTAATGTCGCTATAGCTTGCTGTTCTATCCGCCATGTTTGTTTGTGTTGGCATCACTATGTGACGTCACAGGAAAATGGACGGGTGTATATAACGATGGTTAAAATCAGGCACTTTGAAGCTTTTTTTAGTGATATTGCATGATGGGTAAAATTTTGAAAAAAACTTCTAAAAATATAATAAGCCACTGGGAACTGATTTTTAATGGTTTTAACAATTCTGAAATTGTGATAATGTTCCCCTTTAAGTAGTGTAACGCACATTGTGTAAACAATGCACACCGAGGCACAACACACGGCATGCTAGCAGCTAACGGGCTACGATAGACTGACCATACGTCCTCTTTTCAGCGGACATGTCCTCTTTTGCGGGGCTGTCAGGGCGGAGTTTCTTAAATGCCTCAAATGTCCAGCATTTTGAGTTAGGGTTGCGTGTATTTTCAATGTACGTTCGGGGTTAAGAAGGGGTTAAAAACAAAACAAACAGCAGCATTGGTGAGGGAGGGGCAGAGACAGAGAGAGAGAGAGAGAGAGTTATGATAAACGCGCATGCGTCGCCAGGCTCTGCTTTTTATCCATAGATTTATCACATTTAATGTTTTATTATCTATAGCAGGGGTGTCAAAAGTGTGCCCCGGAGGCCATTTGCGGCCCACAGCTAATGTTTTAAAGGCCCACGGCACATTCTAAAAATACTATTAAAATAAACAAAAACATAACAAAAGTGAAATAAAAAAGCTTAAAGGTGAAATGTAATTTAGAAAAAGTTGCAATGTTGACTAATAAAACAAAGCTGTTTTTTTTTTCTTTCCAACTGTCATTGCTCAAAACATAATATTGAATCAAAATCAATGTTATTTTGAATTATTGACCTATCCAAGGTTCCCATTACTTCACATCAAATATTACACTAAATAAATATTTTTGGTGGAAGATTTTGCAAATTTGGTAAATAAATAACCAAAAAATTTATATTTTGTTGTTTTCTTACTGTACCGAAAATTAACCGAACTGTGACCTCTAAACCAAGGTACGTACCGAACCGAAATCTTTGTGTACCGTTACACCCCTAGTACCGTATTTTTCGGAGTATAAGTCGCACCGGCCGAAAATGCATAATAAAGAAGGAAAAAAACATATATAAGTCGCACTGGAGTATAAGTCGCATTTTTGGGGGAAATGTATTTGATAAAAGCCAACACCAAGAATAGACATTTGAAAGGCAATTTAAAATAAATCAAGAATAGTGAACAACAGGCTGAATAAGTGTACGTTATATGAGACATAAATAACCAACTGGTATGTTAACGTAACATATTATGGTAAGAGTCATTCAAATAACTATATCATATAGAACATGCTATACGTTTACCAAACAATCTGTCACTCCTAATCGCTAAATCCCATGAAATCTTATACGTCTAGTCTCTTACGTGAATGAGATCAATAATATTATTTGATATTTTACGCTAATGTGTTAATCATTTCACACATAAGTCGCTCCTGAGTACCGTATTTTTCGGACTATAAGTCGCAGTTTTTTTTCATAGTTTGGCCGGGCTCCAGTGCAACTTATATATGTCTTTTTCCTTCTTTATTATGAATTTTCGGCAGGTGCGACTTATACTCCGAAAAATACGGTATAAGTCGCACCCCCGGCCAAACTATGAAAAAAACTACGACTTATAGTCCGAAAAATACGGTATATGTCTATATAGTATAATATTTAACAACAGATTCAGAACATTCATTCTCAGGACTGGACTGTGCACCTTACCTCCTTTTGCATGATTTATTTTCTTTCCTTTCTATGTTTTGCATATTTATAGACTGTCGCACTGATACTGGAGTTGCTTTTAATCTCATTGTAACTGTGTATAGTGACTAGGGATGTCCCGATCCGATATTTGGTATATATTTGCCAAAAAATGCATATTGGCAAGGCATGGGAAAATGCCGATCCAGATCCGTGTTTTCCAACACACCGATTTAAATAATACATTCCACTTTTCTGCTGCTCCCTAATTTCCGTTCCGCATTTTCCAGCACACCTTCAACACATCCACAGGTCTGTGGATTCTCACGCAGTTGCTTTTAGCTGCTGGCATTACACAACAGGCTCTTCTCACTCATTCCTGTGTCTCCCTCTCACAGACAACAAGCGCACCTTCTTACACACGTCACATACTGTCACGTCATACGTCACATACTGTCACGTCATACGTCACATACTGTCACGTCATACGTCACATAGTGTCACGTCATACGTCACATACGTATACGTCCTCCCCGAGCAGAGAGGTAGCAGCATGGCTAACGTTAGCTGTGATGCTAGCGCAGCCGTGTGAACAACGTTCCCTCTAAGGTGCGCGCCTGTGCAATTGCGCACTGCTCAAGCGTCCTCTGCGCATAGCAATTATATGCCACGCACAAAATCAAGTAAAATAATAAGCGCATAACAATTTTTGACACACGGACATGACAGAGAAAACAGTTTTCGTCATCATTGTTCAAATATTATAACGTCTGTCGAGACGCTGATCTCCATTCGGTGCCACACGTCCACACCATCAAAATGCCGAGGCAAAAATTTCCACATCAACACCGTATGAAAAAATTAGTGATTTTTTTAGTTGTGATTTCCTTCTCTGCATGAAAGTTTAAAAGTAGCATATACTAATGCAGTATGAAGAAGAATGTTTTAATGTAGACATGCAAGCCTTGAAAGAACATTTTGAAAATCAAGACTACATTTCCTGCAAATGGGTGCATTTCTACCCTATATTTTAACTTTAGATTTATTCTCATATCAAACTCTTTTGGCTGTCTTTTTGACACTTACATCCGGCGCCCCCCTCCACACCCTGGATTATAAATAATGTAAATAATTCAATGTGATTATCTTGTGTGATGACTGGATTATGATGATAGTATATATCTGATTGTATATATCTGTATCATGAATCAATTTAAGTTGAAAAACTTATTGGGGTGTTACCATTTAGTGGTCAATTGTACGGAATATGTACTTCACTGTGCAACCTACTAATAAAAGTCTCAATCAATCAATCAAAACACATAGAATCATCATACTGCTGTGATTATATGCATCAAGTGTTCATTCAAGGCTGAGGCAAAATATCGAGATATATATTGTGTATCGCAATATGGCCTTAAAATATCGCAATATTAAAAAAAGGCCATATCGCCCAGCCCTAGTTCAATGATGCCATTTCTGTTTGTCATGTATAATTTTGTCTATTTTGTGTTTATCCTTGAATAAACAGGTCAGTTTCTTGTTACCAACCATTGTGTATTATTCAAACTCCCCTAATTCAGCTGGCTAGTTGTTATCAAGAGTACTAAAACCCTTTTCAACATGATTCTGACAACTAAGTAGGTTAAATAACTTTAATACATGCTCGGATAGGCCAGTATCGGTATCGGATCGGAAGTGCAAAAACAATATCGGTATCGGATCGGAAGTGCAAAAACCTGGATCGGGACATCCCTAATAGTGACAATAAAAGTCATTCTATTCTATTCCATTTCAATGGTCTTATGCTGCGCTCTATTTGTTGAGAGCCATATAACATCACGTTGGTAGCGTGTGGATTTTCTAAGTTGACCGACTTCCCAGCTTGGTGCACTACAAAAACTGAAATCTAAGTACGGTAAGATGAAATATCACAAATAAGGGTGATATTTGCTTATTTTCTGTCTGATAAGATCATTCTTCACACTAAGCAGATTTTATGTTAGAGTGTTTTACTTGTTTTAAGTGTTTTGGTCCTAAATGATCTCAGTAAGATATAACAGCTTGTTGCTGAGATTTGATGACCTATATTGAGTAAAACATGCTTGAAACTAGAATATCAAGTGTTGCAAAGCTGTGTCATCAACACTCACAAGTATAAAACTACTTTTTTTAAAGTCATCATTTCTTACTTCAAGCATGAAAAAAAAATCATGACTTTGACACAATTGTGTCTCATAATTAAAACAGATGACAGCCAAATGGACTTTGCTGTTTTATTTTCAATGAAACAATAGAAAATACGTACTCATATAGTAGTACAGTTGTTATTAGTGAGAATATACTTATTTTAAGGTATTTTTGGGTTCATTGAGGTTAGCTAATTTTACTTGTTTTGGAAAGTCTTGACAAGCCAAATTTTCTTGTTCTATTGGTAGATACTTTTGCTTAGTTCAAATAAAATACCCCTCATTTTTGTTTGTTTTTTTCTTTCTGACTTTTTGCAGTGTGCCACAGCCTTCTGCTATACAGGTGAGATGCGTGATTTATAAACTAGCGTTAGCGTTTACAAACTCAAAGGCAATAGAGCAGTAGCAAAAGCAGCTCAAGCTCTTCCTTCTTTATTTAATGGTGGGTCGCAACCAACGTTATTAGCAGGTCAAGCTAGTTAGTAACTGGATATTAGCAGTGGTTGGAAGAGCAGTGTGAGCAACATGATGTGTCACGACGCCAGAAAAGTAGTTCCTCTGTGTTAGCTCTTACAAAAACAATGTCGCTATACTTCGTTAATACACATGTCACAGCATGTAAATGAAGCAGTGTTAGCGGTTTTGTATGTTTTTTAGGGCGTTTATACCGTATTTTTCGGACTATAAGTCGCAGTTTTTTTCATATTTTGGCCGGGGGTGCGACTTATACTCTGGAGCGACTTATGTGTGAAATTATGAACACATTACCGTAAAATTAGGGGTGTAAAGGTACGTGTATTTGTATTGAACCGTTTCGGTACGGGGGTTTCGATTCGGTTCGGAGGTGTACCGAACGAGTTTCCACACGGACATATTAAGTAGCCGCCTCTGCTTCCTTCTGCTTCTGTCTCTGTCAGTCCTCTACACAGCACCCAGCATTGTCCCACCCACACAACCATCTGATTGGTTACAAACAGAGCGGTAACAGCCAATCAGCAGTGCGTATTCAGATCGCATGTAGTCAGTGCTTAGCGTTTAGCAGGTAATCATCAGGCCGCGGACTCTCCCCAAATGATAATAAACACCTCCCAGTCAACTACTAGTAACATCACTATGAGCCCGTTGACCTTCGAGAAATATAAACTGCAGCTCAGCTCGCTCGCAGTCCTGGCTTGAGGTGAAGGCTAATTCTCTTTTAGCGTAATGTTAGCTCATTTTGCGGTGTGTGAGTGTGTTACGGACAGCAAAGCCCTGTCTGTCTGTTATTTCACTTGACCTTTTTCTGTGTTGATTGAGCTGTGTTGAAGCAGCAAAAAAGGACATTATGTTAAATGAAGAGTTTCTGTCTCTGATAGTTGATATAATAATGTAAGTGCATCATTAAGCCTACATGAACTCCATGGTGTTCAGGGATGAATAGTCTCTCCTATTGCTATTGTACTATTTTTTTCAGCTATAGTTACATTAATCATTAGTAATGCAGCAGCCTAGTTTTGAATGGCAGGGTCCCTGCTATCACATGTTGATACAAATATAACATTTACATAATAAAAATCAACTACAGGCAGAGGTGGGTAGAGTAGCCAGAAATTGTACTCAAGTAAGAGTACTGTTACTTTAGAGATTTATTACTCAAGTAAAAGTAATGAGTAGTCACCCAAATATTTACTTGAGTAAAAGTAAAAAGTATGTTGTGAAAAAACTACTCAAGTACTGAGTAACTGATGAGTAACATACACACACATATCATATATATATATATATATATATATATACATATATACACATACATTGATATATACAGTATATAATTTATATTTATTTATTTTGCCGTTTTTGTTTACATGTTAAAGGTGTTTTAATGAATATACATGCATGTTTAACACATATAGATTCCTTTCTTTCATGTTGACAAGAATATAAGTTGGTGTATTACCTGATTCTGATGACTTGCATTGATTGTAATCAGACAGCAGTGATGATAACGTCCACGTTTTCAAATGGAGGAGAAAAAAAGTTCCTCCTTTCTGTCTAATACCACATGAAAGTGGTTGGTTTTTGGTATCTTATTTGTCCAGCTTCCATATTCGTTTTCACACACTTTACAAGAAATACATTGGCGGCAAATTCCGAGGCTTGCTAGCTTGTTTGCGCTGGCTTTCGGAGACTCTTATTTTGAAAGCGCAGGCGCGATGGAGCGGCACTTTTATTGTGAAGACAGGAACTGTGCAGTCAGTCTTTAGGCTTGTGACGGGATGTACGTTTGAAATAAAAAAGTGTCTTTTTTCCTTCACACTTTTGATTGATTGATTGAAACTTGTATTAGTAGATTGCACAGTACAGTACATATTCCGTACAATTGACCACGAAATGGTAACACCCCAATAAGTTTTTCAACTTGTTTAAGTCAGGTCATGTGACCGCCTGGCTCTGTTTGATTGGTCCAACGTCACCAGTGACTGCATCTGATTGGTGGAACGGAGTCAAACGTCACTAGTGACTGCATTTTATTGGTGGAACGGAGTGAAACGTCACCAGTAACGCAGGCACTTTGAAGGTCTGTCTGACAGACCAAAACAAACAAAGCGTGCATTAACAGATCGATAAAAATTAGTAGCGAGTAGCGAGCTGAATGTAGATAAAAGTAGCGGAGTAAAAGTAGTGTTTCTTCTCTATAAATGTACTCAAGTAAAAGTAAAAGTAAGTTGCATTAAAACTACTCTTAGAAGTACAATTTATCCCAAAAGTTACTCAAGTAGATGTAACGGAGTAAATGTAGCGCGTTACTACCCACCTCTGACTACAGGCTTCCCAAATGCTGTAATAAATGAAGCATGATGAGTTGACTTGAAACTGTTTAATGTTGCACTTTTTATATGTAGAAGAAAAGTTATGTCATTTTATTTAATCTGAGCAACAACTTGAGCAGTTTAATGTTGATTAACGTGGGCAGAATTATTATAGTGTTCCCAATGTTAAAAGGATAAAGCCATTGTTTACAAATTTGGTAAATAACCAAAAAATGCATATTTTGTTGTTTTCTTACTGTACCGAAAATGAACCGAACCGTGACCTCTAAACCGAGGTACGTACCGAACCGACATTTCTGTGTACCGTTACACCCCTACGTAAAATATCAAATAATATTATTCATCTCATTCACGTAAGAGACTAGGCGTATATCAGCAATCGTCACACACACACGTCAACCAATAAAAATTTGCCGGGGGCGGGTTATGGCAGAAGTGCATTGTGAAAAAAAAGATGCTACCTGCTACTACTTCCGTACCTATGAAAATTGATCATTTCAACATTGGCGGTAACTTATAAAAAGGCTTTAAGGCAGTCCTGTGGGAGCAGTGAATGATGGATGGAGAACACAGCTTCACGGCAACGGATGTCATTGGAATGATGGACAAAGCATGGACTTCAGTGACAACCGAAACCATCCTGTCCAGATTCAGAAATAATGGAATAATTGGAACTGCAACTGACGATGACTCTGACGTAAGCCACGTACCGATAGAAGAGGAAGCGGCGCATTGTCTACCTTTGGAGTTGGCAGAGTTGTTTAGAAGCGACACCGAGGGAGAAGATTTCATGGGATTTAGCGATTAGGAGTGACAGATTGTTTGGTAAACGTATAGCATGTTCTATATGTTATAGTTATTTGAATGACTCTTACCATAATATGTTACGTTAACATACCAGTTGGTTATTTATGCCTCATATAACGTACACTTATTCAGCCTGTTGTTCACTATTCTTGATTTATTTTAAATTGCCTTTCAAATGTCTATTCTTGCTGTTGGCTTTTATCAAATACATTTCCCCAAAAATGTGACTTATACTCCAGTGCGACTTATATATGTTTTTTTCCTTCTTTATTATGCATTTTCGGCCGGTGCGATTTATACTCTGGAGCGATTTATAATCCGAAAAATACGGTATGCAAAATACTTGAATTACTTTTAATGCTTTTTGATGCCCCGCGAAAACCCTGATACATATATTAGGGCTGTCAAAATAATGAGTTGACTCATGTGATTACGGTAGTCACAAAAACATTCTCGCCTTACTGATGTACACACTGAGAATAATCATGCAATTTATTTTGACTATAAAAGCTATTTTACCTTAACCGCTTACAGCCAGTGATCACATCAACGCACACGTCAGTACAAAAATGAGTGAGGAGACTGACCGGTGTGCTCGCTGGCAAATTTCCCTCCAAAATACACCCTGAAAGAACTTTAGAAAAAACGGTTATAAGGTTTTGTGCAAATAAATGACATGCATCCAAGTAAAACGTTTAAAAACGTTCCTGGATGACATTCTGACAATAAAATTGCATTTTATTTATGCAGGCGATTAATCACCTGTGATTGATCATTAATAACCCAAATTCCAAAATGTGATTAATCTGATTAGAAAAATTCATCATTTGACAGCCCTAATATACACATGGTGGCACACAACTGCTTACAGTTAACACAATCTTGTGCATGAGAGTTTTACCAAAGAGCCTTAGCAAATGGGGGGCACCGTAGATCTGTGACATGGATGTGTCTGGATGGTTGGCCAGGATGTCTGCGTACTGCGGCCTCTCAAATTTGTAGAGTAGTTGCGTCCCGAGCATGACGTTGAAATATTCCCGCACGCCGGCAACAACCTCGCTGACAGCAAACTCCCTGGGAAAAGAACACCAAAGAATTGTGAGAATTCCAACAGCACATAAGAAGGAAAACAAAAAAAATGTAATTTTATATATATATATATATATATATATATATATATATATATATATATATATATATATATATATATATATATATATATATCAGTGACGTGCAGTCACTAGAGGCAGGTGAGGCCCTATCATGGAAAGAAAAAAAATGTAAAAAGAAAAAAACGTTATTAAATTGTTATATGTATCCAGTGATTATACTATAAAGTTATTTTCCATTTAACTTCACCAGTTTTAGATAATTTTTATTCAAAATCGCTGAATTTTCACATTTGCCGTTCAAATACTGAGAAGAGACGGTGCGGTGAACAGCAGCCAGTTGAGGCACGTCACTCAGTGCCTCAACATGGATTGCGCAATGACTCGGCTAACTGCTGGCCTGCTGTGCAGTGAAACCGTATTGCTATATGAACTATATTATACATTTCCATAGTTTAGTTAGCTGAGGTATATAATGTACAGTGTATTTTGTCAACAACTGTATGTGTGTAAAGTATTTCTTGTGCTGAGCGATCATAAAACGGCTGCAAAAGACGCACTGGCTGAGGCTCGCCTCCTGCACCCCCGCCGTAGAATGCACGGCAACCCCTGACGGGAGTGTTATATCAACTAAAACCTACACTTAAACTTTCCACGTGCAAGATTGAATCTATTTAAAAAAGTTATTTCATAAGAAGCCAAAAAGTGCAAAAACAAAATGTTCGTGTTGGAGGAGTTGTGGATGACTGCAGGGCCACAACATTAGGTACACCTGCAGACTGCAGGTGTACATAATTCACAACTCCTCCAACACGAACATTATTGTTTTTGCACTTTTTGGCTTCTTATCAAATAACTTTTGTAACCTATTTTTATGGGCTTTCCTCTTTGTGATGTTAAGTTCCTGTTATGCGCTGTTATACAGTATATGCCTTGAGCTCTTATTTTGAAGGCGCTAAGAGCGGAAGTGATGACACGTTGGAGTGGAGCGGAAGTTTTTGAAAGAAGGTAGATAAAGTGGTCCTCGTGTAAACTGGAGCCTCCGTGTTTGTTATTTTGTAGTTTCATACAGTATAGGCGACATTTATAAACCCTCGGTTACACTTTTTTAAATAGATTCAATCTTGCACGTGGAAAGTTGAAGTGAGGGCTTTAGTTGATATAACACTCTCGTCAGGGGGTGCATTAATCCAGCACAACAGCGGCTCATGGACTTATTTTATAAGTAAAGGTAAGACCATAATAACGTTTTTTTTATTAAATGTGCTTTTTTGTGTGCTACAGTTTGTATGTGTAAAGTTAAAGTTAAGTTAAAGTACCAATGATTGTCACACACACACTATGTGTAATGAAATTTGTCCTCTGCATTTGACCCATCCCCTGGTTCACCCCCTGGGAGGTGAGGGGAGCAGTGGGCAGCAGCGGCGCCGTGCCTGGGAATCATTTTTGGTGATTTAACCCCCAATTCCAACCCTTGATGCTGAGTGCCAAGCAGGGAAGAATGCTGGTATGAGCTTTTAAACATAACCCGTTAACTGCTGCCAATCAAATGGTGAATAAGATACTCTTTAGGGTTCATATGTTTGTAAATCTGACTGTAATGAAGTCAGTGCCTCACCAGCCATCAACCTCACCGCACGTCACTGATATATATATATATATATATATATATATATATACACACACACCGGTATATGTATACCGTATCTTCCGCATTATAAGGCGCACCTAAAAACCTCCAATTTTGTCAAAAGCTGACAGTGCGCCTTATAATCCGGTGTGCCTTACATATGGACCAATATTGAGCCTCCAACAGGTAAAAGTTTCAATCAATCAATCAATCGCAACTACGGTAAGCAGCCGCCGACTTCATTTTCCCCCGTCTTCATTTTCCCCCGTAGAAGAAGAAGCAGCGCGCGGTGCATGCTGGGATATATGACTGCGCGAGGCGTGCCGTTTCATTTCCATTTGTTTGTTTATGTAAAGACCCCAAATGGCTCCTATTAAGAGACACGCTTACGACGCAGAGTTTAAACTTAAGGCGATCAGTCACGCAGTAGAGCATGTTGGATGCCGTATTCACCCAACTGTTTAATTAGGTCACTGAAGAAGAAGAATTGGAGGGATTCGTGGATATTTGCCAAAAATTGCGTTTTGGCAAGGCATGGGAAAATGCCGATCCATATCCAGTTTAAAAAAAAACTCCTGTCCGTGTTTTCCAACGCACCAATTTAAATAATACATTCCACTTTTCTGCTGCTCCCTAATTTCCGTTCCGCATTTTCCAGCACACCTTCAACACATCCACAGGTCTGTGGAATCTCACGCAGTTGCTTTTAGCTGCTGGCATTACACGACAGGCTCTTCTCACTCTTTCCTGTGTCTCCCTCTCACAGACAGCGAGCGCACCTTCTTACACACGTCACATACTGTCACGTCATACGTCACATACGTATACGTCCTCCCCGAGCAGAGAGGTAGCAGCATGGCTAATGTTAGCTGTGATGCTAGCGCAGTCGTGTGACCAACGTTCTCTCTAAGGTGCGCGCCTGTGCGCATAGCAATTATATGCCACGCACAAAATCAAATAAAAAAATAAGCGCATAACAATTTTCGACACACGGACACGATACAGAAAACAGTTTTCGTCATCATTGTTCAAATATTGTAACGTCTGTCGAGACGCTTATCTCCATTCGGTGCCACACGCCCACACCATCAAAATGCCGAGGCAAAAATTTCCAGATCAACACCGTCTGAAAAAATTAGTGATCTATTTAGTTGTGATTTCCTTCTCTGCATGAAAGTTTAAAAGTAGCATATATTAATGCAGTATGAAGAAGAATGTTATAATGTAGACATGCAAGCCTTGAAAGAAAATTTTGAAAATCAAGACTACATTTCCTGCAAATGGGTGCATTTATACCCTATATTTTAACTTTAGATTTATTCTCATATCAAACTCTTTTGGCTGTCTTTTTGACACTTACATCCGGCGCCCCCCTCCACACCCTGGATTATAAATAATGTAAATAATTCAATGTGATTATCTTGTGTGATGACTGTATTATGATGATAGTATATATCTGATAGTATATATCTGTATCATGAATCAATTTAAGTGGACCCCGACTTAAATAAGTTGAAAAACTTATTCGGGTGTTACCATTTACTGGTCAATTGTACGGAATATGTACTTCACTGTGCAACCTACTAATAAAAGTCTCAATCAATCAATCAAAACACATAGAATCATCATACTGCTGTGATTATATGCATCAAGTGTTCATTCAAGGCTAAGGCAAAATATTGAGATATATATCATGTATCGCAATATGGCCTTAAAATAAAGCAATATTAAAAAAAGGCCATATCGCCCAGCCCTAGTTCAATGATGCCATTTCTGTTTGTCATGTATAATTTTGTCTATTTTGTGTTTATCCTTGAATAAACAGGTCAGTTTCTTGTTACCAACCATTGTGTATTATTCAAACTCCCCTAATTCAGCTGGCTAGTTGTTATCAAGAGTACTAAAACCCTTTTCAACATAATTCTGACAACTAAGTACCGGTAGGCTAAATAACTTTAAACTTTAATACATGCTCGGATAGGCCAGTATCGGTATCGGATCGGAAGTGCAAAAACAATATCGGTATCGGATCGGAAGTGCAAAAACCTGAATAGGGACATCCCTAATCAGAACGCCGGTTTGTAATCTATTAATAAAGTTTGACTGACCTGACTGTTTTGTTGACATTCCCTTTAGCGCAGCTCCATCTAATGGATGCATAACGCAACCCCAGCCTCTACTGTAGCGTCTATTCTATGCGCCTTATAATGCGGTGCGCCTTATATATGAACAAAGTTTTAAAATATGCCATTCATTGAAGGTGCGCCTTATAATCCGGTGCGCCTTATAGTGCGGAAAATACGGTATATAGATATACCGTATTTTTCAGACTACCGGTATAAGTCGCAGTTTTTTTTCATAGTCCGGCCGGGCTCCAGTGCGACTTATATATATATGTTTTTTTCCTTTTTTATTATGCATTTTCGGCAGGTGCGACTTATACTCCGAAAAATGCGGTAATATATATATATATATATATATATATATATATATATATATATGTGTGTGTGTGTGTGTGTGTGTGTGTGTGTAGCTCAAGTAGAAAATTGAATGTGCATATGAAAGCAACAGAAGCATTATAAACAGAAACCAAAATAATAACATAAATAAATAAATAAGACTAATGTAAAAATTGTGCAAGGTGGCACCTTATGGACATAAGATGTAACTGCACTTTTTGTCCATATAGATAAAAATAGTGTTCATATATGAGGTGTAGTCTTACACATAGGACTGCACGATTATGGGCAAAATAATAATTACGATTATTTTTATCAACAATGAAATCGCGATTATTAATCATGATTATTGATTCTGTTGGGTAAAACAGTGTTGGGGTGTGAACGTGACTCCATCATGTAATTTGTAATGCCTAATAAAAAGGCTATGGATAAACGTTATCCATTTATTTAAAGACAAATATTTGTGTTTTTGTTCATTAATAGTATTCAACGTCTCAGCTTTTTCTCATTACATGATGCTTTTATCTCTATTTTTACATTTTCATAGCGAGAGGTATTCTTTAAGTTATGTACATTTATATGTACTAAGGTGAGTACATGTACATGCTGTATCGGGACACATCCATTGAGAGTTTGAGCAGAAATTTGTCGTATAGGAATTAACTATACACCTTAAAACAGGGGTGTCAAACTCATTTTAAATCAGGGGCCACATGGAGAAAAACCTAATTCCAAGTGGGTCGGACTGGTAAAATCACGGCACATTTACATTTACATTTACATTTCTGTGAATTGAAGAAAATGTGTATTTTACTTGCTGTCAGAGGTTCCTCTTGATTTCTTGTAGTTTGCATAATCGTCAAGAACAGTGTCAACATTCTTCTTGGCAGGCAGGTGAAAAAGCTGACAAGGGAAAAGAAACACTTTGGTGATACTTGTATGGGAAGGTCGTGTTACATATTAACTTGAGTAAAATACACGCTACTGACTTGTTTTTGCCGTGTTATCAGATCCCAGTCATCTACAAGCCAAGGTTTCAGCTCCTCAGGGATTTTCACTTTAACTTCTACTCTGTTTATAAAAGTCTCCTCCTGCACAAACAATTACATTGCAACAGATGCCACAACACTTGTGCATTACTGCAGTACTACATGCATACAGGAACGCAGTACGGGACAATAGTGAACATACACTTTCAACAGTTGGGTCAACACGAGCCCTCTTCTTCCGAGGAGGGTGGGTTGGGTCTACTCCTCCTGAGCTTGGTCCTTCTCCTGGACCAGGAGCTAGAACACAGGCAAACATTAGAACCTTTAAAGTCCAACAACGATTTGGAAAAAAGTCCATCTTTAAGGTTGAAAAACCCAGGACGCAAACTGCCATTACCCAAGACGTCCTTTTGCCATGTAGTGATGATGAAATCTAATCTACTATTACTATATACAGCTAATACAAACCCCGTTTCCATATGAGTTGGGAAATTGTGTTAGATGTAAATATAAACGGAATACAATGATTTGCAAATCCTTTTCAACCCATATTCAGTTGAATATGCTACAAAGACAACATATTTGATGTTCAAACTCATAAACTTTTTTTTTTTTGCAAATAATCATTAACTTTAGAATTTGATGCCAGCAACACGTGACAAAGAAGTTGGGAAAGGTGGCAATAAATACTGATAAAGTTGAGGAATGCTCATCAAACACTTATTTGGAACATCCCACAGGTGTACAGGCTAATTGGGAACAGGTGGGTGCCATGATTGGGTATAAAAACAGCTTCCCAAAAAATGCTCAGTCTTTCACAAGAAAGGATGGGGCGAGGTACACCCCTTTGTCCACAACTGCGTGAGCAAATAGTCAAACAGTTTAAGAACAACGTTTCTCAAAGTGCAATTGCAAGTAATTTAGGGATTTCAACATCTACGGTCCATAATATCATCAAAAGGTTCAGAGAATCTGGAGAAATCACTCCACGTAAGCGGCATGGCCGGAGACCAACATTGAATGACCGTGACCTTCCATCCCTCAGATGGCACTGTATCAAAAACCGACATCAATCTCTAAAGGATATCATCACATCTGTGATGGTATGGGGGTGCATTAGTGCCCAAGGCATGGGTAACGTACACATCTGTGAAAACACCATTAATGCTGAAATGTACATACAGGTTTTGGAACAACATATGCTGCCATCTAAGTGCCGTCTTTTTCATGGACGCCCCTGCTTATTTCAGCAAGACAATGCCAAGCCACATTCAGCACGTGTTACAACAGTGTGGCTTCATAAAAAAAAGGGTGCGGGTACTTTCCTGGCCCGTCTGCAGTCCAGACCTGTCCCCCATCAAAAATGTGTAGCGCATTATGAAGCGTAAAATACGACAGCGGAGACCCCCGGACTGTTGAACGACTGAAGCTCTACATAAAACAAGAATGGGAAAGAATTCCCCTTTCAAAGCTTCAACAAATAGTTTCCTCAGTTCCCAATCGCTTATTGAGTGTTGTTAAAAGAAAAGGTGATGTAACGCAGTGGTGAACATGCCCTTTCCCAACTACTTTGGCACGTGTTGCAGCCATGAAATTCTAAGTTAATTAGTATTTGCAAAAAAAAAAGAAAAAGTTTATGAGTTTGAACATCAAATATGTTGTCTTTGTAGTGCATTCAATTGAATATGGGTTGAAAATGATCTGCAAATCATTGTATTCCGTTTATATTTACATCTAACACAATTTCCCAACTCATATGGAAACGGGGTTTGTAGAAAGAGACTTAGACTTCCTTTTATTGTCATTCTAATTTGAACTTTACAATACAGATGCTGTATGACATTGACAGTTTGACTCAGGAACAGACTAAACAGAAATTGCAACAGTACATTTGAGGAAATTAATCTTAAAATGAACGCGCCCCAGGACAGATTGTGTTCGGTGCTACTATTGAACAAGAAGGTCTTTAATGACTTACTGTTTGAATATCAAAGCCAGTACTCACTTTTTTGTTTGTTCTTTTTGGTTTTTCTGGAACAGAGCATCAATGAATGAACGTTATTTACAGCTGACACAACTGTAGTCAGCAGCAACAGTGAATGTCGCACTCACATGTCGTTTTTCTGTGCAGTTGCAGGTATTTTCTTATTCGGCGCAGCCCCCCTCATTCTTCCTTCAACATAATGGTCTCTGGGATGAGAAACAGTAGAGTGAGCGAATACATGCCACTGCCATTAAAAGACTGTCAATTGTATTTTATGATGTTGGTCGTCAATATGTTGCAGTCCTGTGTGTCTCAATGTACATATACAGGTAAAAGCCAGTAAATTAGAATATTTTGAAAAACTTGATTTATTTCAGTAATTGCATTCAAAAGGTGTAACTTGTACATTATATTTATTCATTGCACACAGACTGATGCATTCAAATGTTTATTTCATTTAATTTTGATGATTTGAAGTGGCAACAAATGAAAATCCAAAATTCCGTGTGTCACAAAATTAGAATATTACTTAAGGCTAATACAAAAAAGGGATTTTTAGAAATGTTGGCCTATTGAAAAGTATGAAAATGAAAAATATGAGCATGTACAATACTCAATACTTGGTTGGAGCTCCTTTTGCCTCAATTACTGCGTTAATGCGGCGTGGCATGGAGTCGATGAGTTTCTGGCACTGCTCAGGTGTTGTGAGAGCCCAGGTTGCTCTGATAGTGGCCTTCAACTCTTCTGCGTTTTTGGGTCTGGCATTCTGCATCTTCCTTTTCACAATACCCCACAGATTTTCTATGGGGCTAAGGTCAGGGGAGTTGGCGGGCCAATTTAGAACAGAAATACCATGGTCCGTAAACCAGGCATGGGTAGATTTTGCGCTGTGTGCAGGCGCCAAGTCCTGTTGGAACTTGAAATCTCCATCTCCATAGAGCAGGTCAGCAGCAGGAAGCATGAAGTGCTCTAAAACTTGCTGGTAGACGGCTGCGTTGACCCTGGATCTCAGGAAACAGAGTGGACCGACACCAGCAGATGACATGGCACCCCAAACCATCACTGATGGTGGAAACTTTACACTAGACTTCAGGCAACGTGGATCCTGTGCCTCTCCTGTCTTCCTCCAGACTCTGGGACCTCGATTTCCAAAGGAAATGCAAAATTTGCATGGTTGGGTGATGGTTTGGGGTGCCATGTTATCTGCTGGTGTCGGTCCACTCTGTTTCCTGAGATCCAGGGTCAACGCAGCCGTCTACCAGCAAGTTTTAGAGCACTTCATGCTTCCTGCTGCTGACCTGCTCTATGGAGATGGAGATTTCAAGTTCCAACAGGACTTGGCGCCTGCACACAGCGCAAAATCTACCCGTGCCTGGTTTATGGACCATGGTATTTCTGTTCTAAATTGGCCCGCCAACTCCCCTGACCTTAGCCCCATAGAAAATCTGTGGGGTATTGTGAAAAGGAAGATGCAGAATGCCAGACCCAAAAACGCAGAAGAGTTGAAGGCCACTATCAGAGCAACCTGGGCTCTCATAACATCTGAGCAGTGCCAGAAACTCATCGACTCCATGCCACGCCGCATTAACGCAGTAATTGAGGCAAAAGGAGCTCCAACCAAGTATTGAGTATTGTACATGCTCATATTTTTCATTTTCATACTTTTCAGTTGGCCAACATTTCTAAAAATCCCTTTTTTGTATTAGCCTTAAGTAATATTCTAATTTTGTGACACACAGAATTTTGGATTTTCATTTGTTGCCACTTCAAATCATCAAAATTAAATGAAATAAACATTTGAATGCATCAGTCTGTGTGCAATGAATAAATATAATGTACAAGTTACACCTTTTGAATGCAATTACTGAAATAAATCAAGTTTTTCAAAATATTCTAATTTACTGGCTTTTACCTGTATTTTTGTTTGTCAGTGATGTGGTGTTAAGTGCGGAGGTTGAAACCCATACACATACTGGTTGGCCTTCTGAAGCTCTTTCTGTTTCTGCAGATTGCTGTCCACATACTTCAGCACTCTGCTCTCAGGAACCCATTCGTCCCAACTACAAGAATAAAACAAACAAACAAAGACAATCAGGTATTTGTGCTCATCCAAAGTATAAAGGTTAACATGACCCACTTACTTTTTATTCCACCCGCTATAATGAATGAAGTACTTGATTTGTTTCTCCTTGATGTTGATTTTAACACACTGCAGAGAGACAAGCCTGTTTTTTCAAAAAACATCACAAACACTAAAGCAAGGCTAGATAACTCGGTAGCTTACCTTAGCTTCGTAGAGCAATGGCCCATGAAAACACAGCACTCTTTCACCTGGACACAATGATCATGAACAGGTCAACATTGCCGTAAACATGAGTTTCAGTTTATTTGGAACATGCATGCATACAACATGATGCATCACAATTTCCAGTTTCTCTATTCAACATGTTCGAAAAGGAGTAGGAAGAAACAGAGATGATTTAATCCTACCCCTTTTCCTTTACATAGCAGTGGCGAAAACTTTTGTTGACTTCCTGTTCTCAATTTATTCACAATATACTCCATAAAGTAATTACAATACAAATAAATAAATAAATATTAAACGTTATATTTAGTTTGGTGAGATAAGTAAGATTATCTTGAAAAAAACAAATTCAGAATGTTTATCATGGTTCTTCTTCTTTGTACTTTGTAAACACTAAGTTTGAAGAGTTTCTTGAAGTGGATCATATTAGTACATTGTTTGATTTCTTTGCTTAATCCATTCCATCATTTAATTCCACATACTGAAGGTCTTAAGTGTTGTACGTGCGTACAAATGTTTTAAATTACATTTTTCCTCTTTTGTTGGGAAGAATAGTTGTATATTCTTCGGTGGCAGATTATATTTTGCTTTGTGTATAATTTTAGCTGTTTGCAAATTCACTATGTTGTGGAATTTCAGTATTTTTGATTCAATAAATAAAGTGTTTGTATGTTTTCTATATCCAACATTATGTATTATTATAACTGTTCTTTTTTGTAACACAGTTAATGAACAAAGTGTACTTTTGTAGTTATTTCGACATATAATAACTCAGATATGGTAACACTAGCGAGCAGTAGAGACTATGAAGTGTTTTTTGGTCCAGAACATGTTTTGCTTTATTCATTATTGACGTGTTTCTTGCTACTTTATGTTGTATATTTTTTTTTACATGGAATGTCCAGTTCAATTTATCATCAATCATTATACCTAGACATTTGGTTTCATTTACTCTTTCGATTTCTATTCCGGGCAGCACGGTGGTACAGGGGTTAGTGCATGTGCCTCACAATACGAAGCTTCTGAGTAGTCCTGTGGTAGCGGGGGTGTATATCGTAGCCCAGAAGAGTTAGGGATGCAAGGGATTCTGGGTATTTGTTCTGTTGTGTTTATGTTGTGTTACGGTGCGGATGTTCTCCCGAAATGTGTTTGTCATTCTTGTTTGGTGTGGGTTCACAGTGTGGCGCATATTTGTAAAAGTGTTAAAGTTGTTTATCCGGCCACCTTCAGTGTGACCTGTATGGCTGTTGACCAAGTATGTGAGTTCAATCCCGGGCTAGGCCTCTAGCTCCATGCGGACGAGGAAGATACAGCAATGGTGACGCCGATGACGAGTAAGATGAAGAAATACGCTTATAAGTTCCAAAACGAATGGAAACAAGAATTTCAGTTTATCCAGGGCAGTTCGAAGGGGGAGGGGTATGCTGCCTGTAAATTTTGTAGAACAGACTTCTCCATTGAACACGGTAGCCGAACGGATATACTCAGTCTTGAACGGACAGCGAAGCACAAAGCATCTGCAGCGCAGCACCACACCGGTCCCAGCCCAGTATTATGGGCCACCTCGCTAAATGGAGACCCGAGGGTGTAACTTATGCTGAGACAAAGATGGCTATGCTGGTAGCTGCAAGCAACATCCCGTTCTCATTTGCGGATTCAACAAATCTGTGAAGGATATGTTCCCGGATTCAGAGATCGCTCGCCAGTACGCAAATGGCAGAACAAAGGCTACTCAAATAGTGAAAGGTAAGTGTTTTTTTTTTTTTTTAAGTAAGTAAGCAGCAAGCACAGTACAGTTAGTAGAACAACCGTGTTTTCATTACTATGCATTTAGTATGTATGTAATATATAAGGCTGTGCTTCTGGCTGCAAAGCATTGCACTTTCAAGTACAACAATGAGTAGATGAGTGTTATGTGTGTGTATATGTGTAAATAAATGAACACTGAAATTCAAGTATTTCTTTTATATATATATATATATATATATATATATATATATATATATATATATATAGCTAGAATTCACTGAAAGTCAAGTATTTCATATATATATATATATATATTAAGGCTGGGCAATATGGCCTTTTTTTAATATCGCGATATTTTAAGGCCATATCGCGATACACGATATAAATCTGGATATTTTGCATTAGCCTTGAATGAACACTTGATGCATATGATCACAGCAGTATGATGATTCTATGTGTCTACATTAAAACATTCTTCTTCATACTGCATTAATATATGCTACTTTTAAACTTTCATGCAGAGAGGGAAATCACAACTAAAAAATCACTATTTTTTTTCATACGGTGTTGATCTGGAGATGTTTGCCTCGGCATTTTGATGGTGTGGACGTGTGGCACCAAACGGAGATATTGACGTGCGGAGTAAGCCCTCTTCCTTGTCTAGCGGGTGACTTTTCAAATGATGCTACATATTAGCAATGTAGCCGAGCGTCCTGGGTTCGCCTATACAGTGTACTTATCTAGGTTGGCAAGTATGTTCATCCATCCATCCATCCATCCATCCATTTTCTACCGCTCGTCCCTTTAGGGGTCGCGGGGGATGCTGGAGCCTATCTCAGCTGCATTTGGGTGGGATTTCTTCTGTTATTATTTGTATTAGCTTTTGATTGATTGATTGATTGATTGATTGAGACTTTTATTAGTAGATTGCACAGTACAGTACATATTCCGCACAATTGACCACTAAATGGTAACACCCCAATAAGTTTTTCAACTTGTTTAAGTCGGGGTCTACGTTAATCAATTCATGGTAGCTTCTGTGTGTTCTCTCCTGAAAAAAACACTGTTGTATCATCCGCAAAAAATACTAACTTTAAATATTTTGTACTAGTGATGGGTCCGGGAACACCGATGCATCGGCGCATGCGTCGAGCTCATAGAGCAAAACCATGTGTCGGTGCGCGTACCGCTTTTATAAAGTCACATGACCGATCATGAGCTGTTTTGGTCACGTGACCGATACGCGAACTGTGTCGCACTGACGCCTCCTCTGTGCCCTGTGAGCGGGTCTTTTCTACAGCCGGAGAAATAATAACTAAGAAGAGAAAGCGTCTAAAATTGAATACGTTGGAAAAACTGTTTTTTTTTTAAATAAAAATGTGTAAAAAAAATAAATAAATAATTTCCCAGTCCACAAGGATCCTCATTCACAACACGTTCTCTTAGATTTCCATGTTATGATACATGTTCACATTATTTATTGACTGTATCTAAAAAAGACAAAAAATATATTTTTATTTAAATGAAGTTATGAAATAATCCTAAATGAAATACAATGACTTGGTTTATATTATTGTATATACTAGGTCATAAAATCAGTGTCAGTTGAGTCGGTCCATAGGTTGCCTGTAGGGATTTTTAATGTCCAGCAGATGTCAGTATTTAGTGACACAGTATCGACACAGTATCAATACAGTTTTGCAATGTGTCGAAACGCTTCATGACGCCTCATCAACCCATCACTATTTTGTACCTTTACATGTAGGATAAAGCCAAATACAACATCCATCCATCCATCCATTTTCTATCGCTTGTCCCTTTTTGGGGTTGCTGGAGCCTATCTCAGCTGCATTCGGGCGGAAGGCGGAGTACACCCTGGACAAGTCGCCATCTCATCGCAGGGCCAACACAGATAGACAGACAACATTCACACACTAGGGACCATTCAGTGTTGCCAATCAACCTATCCCCAGGTGCATGTCTTTGGAGGTGGGAGGAAGCCGGAGTACCCGGAGGGAACCCACGCAGTCACGGGGAGAACATGCAAACGGGGCGGTATAGCTCAGTTGGTAGAGTGGTTGTGCCAGCAACTTGAGGATTCCAGGTTTGATCCCCGCTTCCGCCATCCTAGTCACTGTTGTTGTGTCCTTGGGCAAGACACTTTACCCACCTGCTCCCAGTACCACACTGGTTTAAATGTAACTTTGATATTGGGTTTCAGTGACGTGCAGTCACTAGAGGCAGGTGAGGCGGGGCCTCACCTGCCATCATGGAAAGAAAAAAAATGTAAAAAGAAAAAAAATGTATTAAATTGTTATATGTATGCAGTGATTATACTATAAAGTTATTTTCCATTTAACTTCACCAGTTTTAGATTATTTTTATTCCAAATTGCTGAATTTTCACATTCGCCGTTCAAATACTGAGAAGAGACGGTGCGGTGAACAGCAGCCAGTTGAGGCATGTCACTCAGTGCCTCAACATGGATTGCGGACTCGGCTAACTGCTGGCCTGCTGTGCAGTGAGACCGTATTGCTATATGAATTATATTATACATTTCCATAGTTTAGTTAGCTGAGGTATATAATGTACAGTGTATTTTGTCAACAACTGTATGTGTGACGTATTTCTTGTGCTGAGTGATCATAAAACGGCTGCAAAAGACGCACTGGCTGAGGCTCCAGTAATCCCGCCTCCTACACCCCCGCCGTAGAATTTTTATATCAACTAAAGCCCACACTTAAACTTTCCACGTGCAATATTGAATCTATTTAAAAAAGTTATTTCATAAGAAGCCAAAAAGTGCAAAAACAATAATGTTCGTGTTGGAGGAGTTGTGAATGACTGCAGGGACACAACATTAGGTACACCTGCAGACTGCAGGTGTACCTAATTCACAACTCCTCCAACACGAACATTATTGTTTTTGCACTTTTTGGCTTCTTATTAAATAACTTTTGTAACCTATTTTCCTGGGCTTTCCTCTTTGTGATGTTAAGTTCCTGTTATGCGCTGTTATACAGTATATGCCTTGAGCTCTTATTTTGAAGGCGCTAAGAGCGGAAGTGATGACACGTTTTTTTTGAAAGAAGGTAAATAAAGTGGTCCTCGTGTAAACTGGAGCCTCCGTGTTTATTTTGTAGTTTCATACAGTATAGGCGACATTTATAAAACCTCGGTTACACTTTTTTTAAATAGATTCAATCTTGCACGTGGAAAGTTTAAGTGAGGGCTTTAGTTGTGGACTTCATTTATAAGTAAAGGTAAGACCATAATAACGTTTTTTTCATTAAATATGCTTTTTTGTGTGCTACAGTTTGTATGTGTAAAGTTAAAGTTAAATTAAAGTAGCAATGATTGTCACACACACACTAGGTGTAATGAAATTTGTCGTCTGCATTTGACCCATCTCCTTGTTCACCCCCTGGGAGGTGAGGGGAGCAGTGGGCAGCAGCGGCGCCGCGCCCGGGAATCATTTTTGGTGATTTAACCCCCAATTCCAACCCTTGATGCTGAGTGCCAAGCAGGGAAAAATGCTGGTATGAGCTTTTAAACATAACCCGTTAACTGCTGCCAATCAAATGGTGAATAAGATACTCTTTAGGGTTCATATGTTTGTAAATCTGACTGTGATGAAGTCAGTGCCTCACCAGTCATCAACCTCACCGCACGTCACTGGGTTTCACTATGTAAAAGCGATTTGAGTCACTAGAGAAAAGAGCTATATAAATATTATTCACTTCACAAACTGCACGAGCCCGGGATTGAACTCAGGACTACTAAGGACCTTCGTATTGTGATGCACATGCAATAACCCCTGCACCACCGTGCTGCCCTTTACATGGAGGATAAAGCCAAATACCACCACCGAATATATCATTCAATTCTTTGGAAAAAAAAATTCACAATTTATAAACTGATTGATATTTGTAGGGAAACATTTGCGTCCTCTTTTAACAAACAAACATAAAGACGCTATTCTTTTGAACATTGTTGTGTACGCCTCAACCAAACTTGACATAGCCGAGCTAGGCTAACAGTTAGCTTAGTAGGGGGCGGGCGCTAAGAGAAAACATTTAAATGATTCAATGCTTTTATCTTTGACATTACACTAATGTACACTGCCTAGTGGAACTAAATTAAATATAACCCAGTGAATTGGAAGCAAAAAGACTCCACTCTGAGTTCACACCAACAACAATACATGCTAACAGCTTGCTAGCTAACATTTCAGCTTCCATTCCATCGACTTTTGACGCCAAGCCGCCATCACGCTTCCATCTGCACACACGCACTCGTCTCAGTACCTTCTTGAAATTTAGGTTTCGGGTCCTGTTTCGGCGCCATTCACGGATTAAACGATCAAAATAGGGGAAAAATCGCCAGCTCCCATTCCAATCTGAAACGGTGCCGCTCACTTATAGACGTCATCACCGACCTGGTGACGTCATTACACGCGACGGAGTAGAAGGCGAGGAGGCGCGAGGATTAATACTGCGGGCATGCAACTTATTTATACTATTGGCTACGTTTTATGTTCATAAATGTAACTTTCTCAAAACCCGATCTGTCTTTTGTGCCTTTAAAAGGGAATTACAACTCTACATTTTTCATTTTTTATTTATCTCCTTCATTGATGTGCATCTTTGATCAATAGGCGAGGGCGGACCTACGTCACTTCCGCCTGCCAATCCCCTAGCAACCGGTCGCCATATTGAATTCGTTGAAAACAAACCAGCTCACAGCGAACACAGCATTGACAGAAAAGGCATTTAACGAGGTTTCACGGCATTTTAAACTGTTCTAAATGGCGTATGATTATGTAAATAGTCTTTCCAGTGAGGCTAGGTTAAGATACGAGTTAAAATGTTCTGTAGTTGGATTAAACGACTGCCCTTACCGCCTTCCAGCAGATGGTATAGCCAAGTTGTGGTTAAGAAGGTGGATTTTTGTGCCTTATATTTACCAGAAACGAAGTGATCCGAACACACGACCCGGGATTTTGGGGGACTCCAGTGAGAACCGTCCTCGTTTTCCCGGTGTAAAGCTGCGAGCCATTTGTCTCGTCTCTGTGGGGCTTTTAGCACGCTTTGGCAGAAAAAATATTGAGAGATTTGAGGGCTACAACTACAAGTAATGTTTGATTACAACAAAGGAGACTCGCAGACAGCATTTTACGACTGTCTTGAAAAGTTGATTAAATGGCAACATGAAAATTATAGGGTTTATTGGTTTTTAAAAACCCAACCGTTAAGTGCAAATTTAAATGAAACCGGTTTTCGAAAATAGCCTTTATACCGTATGTTATTGTTGTGCAACAACAACAACTTCAGCTGTCGAACGTTATTCAGTAAAAATTCAACGGGTTCAACATTAACATGGACGGTATAGCCAAGTTGTGGTTAAGAAGGTGGATTTTTGTTCCTTATATTTACCAGAAACGAAGTGATCCGAACACACGACCCGGGATTTTGGGGAACTCCAGTGAGAACCGTCCTCGTTTTCCCGGTGTAAAGCTGCGAGCCATTTGTCTCGTCTCTGTGGGGCTTTTAGCACGCTTTGGCAGAACAAAATATTGAGAGATTTGAGGGCTACGACTACAAGTAATGTTTGATTACAACAAAGGAGACTTGCAGACAGCATTTTACGACTGTCTTGAAAAGTTGTTTAAATGGCAACATGAAAATTATAGGATTTATTGGTTTTTAAAAACCCAACCGTTAAGTGCAAATTTAAATGAAACCGGTTTTCGAAAATAGCCTTTATACCGTATGTTATTGTTGTGCAACAACAACAACTTCAGCTGTCGAACGTTATTCAGTAAAAATTCAACGGGTTCAACATTAGCATGGACGGTATAGCCAAGTTGTGGTTAAGAAGGTGGCTTTTTGTTCTTTATATTTACCAGAAACGAAGTGATCCGAACACACGACCCGGGATTTTGGGGGACTCCAGTGAGAACCGTCCTCGTTTTCCCGGTGTAAAGCTGCGAGCCATTTGTCTCGTCTCTGTGGGCTTTTAGCACGCTTTGGCAGAACAAAATACGACCTTTGTTTTCCCTGTTTCCAGTTGTGGTTTGCACAACCAAAAACAACTTACTCCGCATGTCAACATCTCTGTTCGGTGCCACACCACCAAAATGCCGAGGCAACCATTTCCACATCAACACCGTATGAAAAAAAATAGTCCACGACAGAAGTAGATAACGTCCGCAGGAACCTACCACATACACTATTTGATTTCCTATTATGCAGCTCATTTTTATTTGACACATTGAAATATCTTGTGTGACATCATGCACAAAAGTGCACTTTATTTGTTTTAAACTATTGTAGTGGCGTTCTGTACAAAAAAGTGCACTTTAATTTAGTGTTGTTTTGATATGTCATCTTAGTGACATCATGCACAAAAGTGCACTAATAGACAAAATACGACCTTTGTTTTCCCTGTTTCCAGTTGTGGTTTGCACAACCAAAAACAACACAGTTTTTTGGCATTTTGGAGGCAGAATGACGGGTTTAATCAGCGCAGGTCGACAGGTTAAAGAGTAATGGCGACGGTTTGTTTTCAACGCCAGTCAGGTTGCTATGGCTCGAAGAACCCGTATGTAGCTCAGTTGCCCGGATGTCGGCCCTGCCCTATAGACAATTATAAGTCAATTATTCAATGATACATTTACACAGCAATGCCTGAGAAGGAGCAGGATGAAGAACAATCTTATATTTTCCTGCCCCCTTCAACATAATACGTAGTCTTACTTCATGGATATCCTATGAACCAACAATTAAAATGAAAACACACAAAAAAACACAAGTTCAAAACTTCATGAAGTACAAACCGAACAAAAAAGTAATATACACCTCACGGGATGATACAAAACCAGACAAAAAAACAAGTAAAATAATAAATATAAAGCAAATTGTAAACACTTACAGATGTCCATATGATCTTATTGTTCTGTCTTTATATATTTTTTTCAATTGGAATATATTTCTACAATCTTTTATCTCATTGTAAAGAGAATTCCATAGTTGAACCCCCACCACTGATAAGTTGTCCTTGAATACTGATGTTGGAAATGACCTTTTCTTCTACGCTCTTCAGGCCCGGCCCTAACCAATCGGGCGCCCTAGGCAAGATTTTAGGTGGCGCCCCCCCCACATTGGCAGTGAAGTGTATATACTCACAAGAAACCGGATAGCTTTGTCTTTGACCTTTTTTTTACTTAAAGAAAGCAAAATAACAATCAGAATAGTTAACAAGATAAAAAAAAAATATGAATAAATAAATGAATGCAAAAATAAAAAATGAATATATGAAATACAATATTTTTTACATACATATTGCTTAATTAACATTAATGATGTGCACTTTAACAACTAGGCTTACAACTATACCTAATATATAAAGGGGTGGAAAAGTGACTATTACCTGCAGGGCAAACATTAGCTAACCAGAAGGCAATAACAATGTAAACAAAAAACACCTGCTTAAAAGATCTAATACAAATGTCCCTGAGGTACATTATTATTTTCCATAACAATTTAGCCCCCTCCACAATATTAACCCGACGTTAAAACAGAACTAGCTATTTATTGATTAGCAATTGCCGAATCATGTAGCATTAGCTTAATGCTAAAAAGCCAGGTTACTATCACATTCTGTAACAGACAAATAATTTCATGTAGGCTAACGTTACCTACCTGCTACCTCTGTCTTTTTCTCGTTTCTCCTCCTCTTCTTTTCTCTTTTTTCTTCCCTGGGCACCTGACAGTTTTGGCCGTTTTGACATCTTGTGTTGATTTTTTGATGTGGTGACGTCCAAAAAGAGTCATGATACAGGAAGGGAGGGGGCGCACCGTGCGGGGGGGGGGGGGGGGGGGGGGGGGGGGGGGCGTAATGTTGTAACAAATAATATTTCTATTATATAGGCTTTACTTTGCATTTTAATTAACGTGGGATTATTTTTTGTATTTAGAAATAATAGTACCAACTTTTTTTTTTTTTTTTTTCCAACATTTGTGGCACTGGCGTGGCGCCCCCTGATGGACGGCGCCTTTAGCATTTGCCTATACGGCCTATGCCACGGGCCGGCCCTGACGCTCTTCATTCTCACAAGTCATGACAAACATTTTTTTGTAAATTTGCTGGTAATGTTTTACTTTTAGCCTTAAACATGACACATAATGTCTGTAACTTTACTAGCTCCTGTAATTTCAATAAACCCCAATTAATAAATAATATGTTAGTGTGTTCTAAGTAATCTACTTTATGAATAATCCTTATAGCTCTTTTATGTAGTTGATACAATGCCTTTACATTACTCTTATATGTGTTCCCCCACACTTTATGTTACTCTTATATGTGTTCCCCCACACTTTATGTGACTCTTATATGTGTTCCCCCACACTTTATGTTACTCTTATATGTGTTCCCCCACACTTTATGTGACTCTTATATGTGTTCCCCCACACTTTGTGACTCTTATGTGTTCCCCCACACTTTGTTACTCTTATGTGTTCCCCCACACTTTATGTTACTCTTATGTGTTCCCCCACACTTTATGTTACTCCTAAATGTGTTCCCCCACACTTTATGTTACTCTTATATGTGTTCCCCCACACTTTATGTTACTCTTATATGTGTTCCCCCACACTTAATGTTAATCTTATATGTGTTCCCCCACACTTTGTTTCTCTTATATGTGTTCCCCCACACTTTATGTTACTCTTATATGTGTTCCCCCACACTTTATGTTACTCTTATATGTGTTCCCCCACACTTTGTGTTACTCGTTCCCCCACACTTTATGTTACTCTTATATGTGTTCCCCCACACTTTATGTTACTCTTATGTGTTCCCCCACACTTTATGTTACTCTTATATGTATTCCCCCACACTTTATGTTACTCTTATATTTGTTCCCCCACACTTTGTGTTACTCTTATATGTGTTCCCCCACACTTTGTTACTCTTATATGTGTTCCCCCACACTTTATGTTACTCTTATATGTGTTCCCCCACACTTTGTGTTACTCGTTCCCCCACACTTTATGTTACTCTTATATATGTTCCCTCACACTTTATGTTACTCTTATATGTGTTCCACCACACTTTATGTTACTCTTATATGTGTTCCCCCACACTTTATGTTACTCTTATATGTGTTCCCCCACACTTTATGTTACTCTTATATGTGTTCCCCCACACTTTATGTTACTCTTATATGTGTTCCCCCACACTTTGTTTCTCTTATATGTGTTCCCCCACACTTTATGTTACTCTTATATGTGTTCCCCCACACTTTATGTTACTCTTATATGTGTTCCCCCACACCTTATGTTACTCTTATATGTGTTCCCCCACACTTTGTTACTCTTATATGTGTTCCCCCACACTTTGTTACTCTTATGTGTTCCCCCACACTTTGTTACTCTTATGTGTTCCCCCACACTTTATGTTACTCTAATATGTGTTCCCCCACACTTTATGTTACTCCTAAATGTGTTCCCCCACACTTTGTTACTCTATGTGTCCCCCCACACTTTGTTACTCTTATGTGTTCCCCCACACTTTGTTACTCTTATATGTGTTCCCCCACACTTTGTTTCTCTTATATGTGTTCCCCCACACTTTGTTACTCTTATATGTGTTCCCCCACACTTTATGTTACTCTTATATGTGTTCCCCCACACTTTATGTTACGCTTATATGTGTTCCCCCACACTTTATGTTACTCTTGTATGTGTTCCCCCACAGTTTATGTTACTCTTATATGTGTTCCCCCACACTTTATGTTACTCTTATATGTGTTCCCCCATACATTGTTACTCTTATATGTGTTCCATCACACTTTATGTTACTCTTATATGTGTTCCCCCACACTTTATGTTAGTCTTATATGTGTTCCCCCACACTTTATGTTACTCTTATGTGTTCCCCCACACTTTATGTTACTCTTTTTGTGTTCCCCACACTTTATGTGACTCTTATATGTGTTCCCCCCACACTTTATGTTACTCTTATATGTGTTCCCCCACACTTTGTTACTCTTATATGTGTTCCCCCACACTTTATGTTACTCTTATATGTGTTCCCCCACACTTTGTTTCTCTTATATGTGTTCCCCCACACTTTATGTTACTCATATATGTGTTCCCCCACACTTTGTGTTACTCTTATATGTGTTCCCCCACACTTTATGTTACTCTTATATGTGTTCCCCCACACTTAATGTTAATCTTATATGTGTTCCCCCACACTTTGTTTCTCTTATATGTGTTCCCCCACACTTTATGTTACTCTTATATGTGTTCCCCCACACTTTATGTTACTCTTATGTGTTCCCCCACACTTTGTTACTCTTATGTGTTCCCCCACACTTTGTGTTACTCTTATATGTGTTCCCCCACACTTTATGTTACTCTTATATGTGTTCCCCCACACTTAATGTTAATCTTATATGTGTTCCCCCACACTTTGTTTCTCTTATATGTGTTCCCCCACACTTTATGTTACTCTTATATGTGTTCCCCCACACTTTATGTTACTCTTATGTGTTCCCCCACACTTTGTTACTCTTATGTGTTCCCCCACACTTTATGTTACTCTTATGTGTTCCCCCACACTTTGTTACTCTTATATGTGTTCCCCCACACTTTATGTTACTCTTATGTGTTCCCCCACACTTTGTTACTCTTATATGTGTTCCCCCACACTTTATGTGACTCTTATATGTGTTCCCCCACACTTTATGTTACTCTTATATGTGTTCCCCCACACTTTGTTTCTCTTATATGTGTTCCCCCACACTTTATGTTACTCTTATATGTGTTCCCCCACACTTTATGTTACTCTTATATGTGTTCCCCCACACCTTATGTTACTCTTATATGTGTTCCCCCAAACTTTATGTTACTCTTATATGTGTTCCCCCACACTTTGTTACTCTTATATGTGTTCCCCCACACTTTGTTACTCTTATGTGTTCCCCCACACTTTGTTACTCTTATGTGTTCCCCCACACTTTATGTTACTCTAATATGTGTTCCCCCACACTTTATGTTACTCCTAAATGTGTTCCCCCACACTTTGTTACTCTATGTGTCCCCCCACACTTTGTTACTCTTATGTGTTCCCCCACACTTTATGTTACTCTTATATGTGTTCCCCCACACTTTGTTTCTCTTATATGTGTTCCCCCACACTTTGTTACTCTTATATGTGTTCCCCCACACTTTATGTTACTCTTATATGTGTTCCCCCACACTTTATGTTACGCTTATATGTGTTCCCCCACACTTTATGTTACTCTTGTATGTGTTCCCCCACAGTTTATGTTACTCTTATATGTGTTCCCCCACACTTTATGTTACTCTTATATGTGTTCCCCCATACATTGTTACTCTTATATGTGTTCCATCACACTTTATGTTACTCTTATATGTGTTCCCCCACACTTTATGTTAGTCTTATATGTGTTCCCCCACACTTTATGTTACTCTTATGTGTTCCCCCACACTTTATGTTACTCTTTTTGTGTTCCCCACACTTTATGTGACTCTTATATGTGTTCCCCCCACACTTTATGTTACTCTTATATGTGTTCCCCCACACTTTGTTACTCTTATATGTGTTCCCCCACACTTTATGTTACTCTTATATGTGTTCCCCCACACTTTGTTTCTCTTATATGTGTTCCCCCACACTTTATGTTACTCTTATATGTGTTCCCCCACACTTTATGTTACTCTTATGTGTTCCCCCACACTTTGTTACTCTTATGTGTTCCCCCACACTTTATGTTACTCTTATGTGTTCCCCCACACTTTGTTACTCTTATATGTGTTCCCCCACACTTTATGTTACTCTTATGTGTTCCCCCACACTTTGTTACTCTTATATGTGTTCCCCCACACTTTATGTGACTCTTATATGTGTTCCCCCACACTTTATGTTACTCTTATATGTGTTCCCCCACACTTTAAGTGACTCTTATATGCAGGGGCGCCGAAAAGGGGGGGGGTAAAGGAGACGGATTCTAGGGGCCCATGATGGAGGGGGGCCCAGAGAGGCCCCTAATGATGATGAAATTATAATACAGAAAAAATAATGACACTGTGTTGGGGGCCCTGTAAAGATTATTTTCATGGGACCCAAAATCCCTAGCGGCGCCCCTGCTTATATGTGTTCCCCCACACTTCCACACAGTAGTTGATATATGGCAATATAAGTGCACAATACAATATACACATTGCCCTATAATCTAAAACATATTTTACCTTGTTTAATATAAAAATACTCTTAGATATATTTTTGTTGTAACAAATAATATTTCTATTATATAGGCTTTACTTTGCATTTTAATTAACGTGGGATTATTTTTTGTATTTAGAAATAATAGTACCAACTTTTTTTTTTTTTTTTTTTCCAACATTTGTGGCACTGGCGTGGCGCCCCCTGATGGACGGCGCCTTTAGCATTTGCCTATACGGCCTATGCCACGGGCCGGCCCTGACGCTCTTCATTCTCACAAGTCATGACAAACATTTTTTTGTAAATTTGCTGGTAATGTTTTACTTTTAGCCTTAAACATGACACATAATGTCTGTAACCTTACTAGCGCCTGTAATTTCAATAAACCCCAATTAATAAATAATATGTTAGTGTGTTCTAAGTAATCTACTTTATGAATAATCCTTATAGCTCTTTTATGTAGTTGATACAATGCCTTTACGTTACTCTTATATGTGTTCCCCCACACTTTATGTTACTCTTATATGTGTTCCCCCACACTTTATGTTACTCTTATATGTGTTCCCCCACACTTTATGTGACTCTTATATGTGTTCCCCCACACTTTATGTTACTCTTATATGTGTTCCCCCACACTTTATGTGACTCTTATATGTGTTCCCCCACACTTTATGTGACTCTTATGTGTTCCCCCACACTTTGTTACTCTTATGTGTTCCCCCACACTTTATGTTACTCTTATGTGTTCCCCCACACTTTATGTTACTCCTAAATGTGTTCCCCCACACTTTATGTTACTCTTATATGTGTTCCCCCACACTTTATGTTACTCTTATATGTGTTCCCCCACACTTAATGTTAATCTTATATGTGTTCCCCCACACTTTGTTTCTCTTATATGTGTTCCCCCACACTTTATTTTACTCTTATATGTGTTCCCCCACACTTTATGTTACTCTTATATGTGTTCCCCCACACTTTGTGTTACTCGTTCCCCCACACTTTATGTTACTCTTATATGTGTTCCCCCACACTTTATGTTACTCTTATGTGTTCCCCCACACTTTATGTTACTCTTATATGTATTCCCCCACACTTTATGTTACTCTTATATTTGTTCCCCCACACTTTGTGTTACTCTTATATGTGTTCCCCCACACTTTGTTACTCTTATATGTGTTCCCCCACACTTTATGTTACTCTTATATGTGTTCCCCCACACTTTGTGTTACTCGTTCCCCCACACTTTATGTTACTCTTATATATGTTCCCTCACACTTTATGTTACTCTTATATGTGTTCCACCACACTTTATGTTACTCTTATATGTGTTCCCCCACACTTTATGTTACTCTTATATGTGTTCCCCCACACTTTGTTACTCTTATATGTGTTCCCCCACACTTTGTTACTCTTATATGTGTTCCCCCACACTTTGTTACTCTTATATGTGTTCCCCCACACTTTGTTTCTCTTATATGTGTTCCCCCACACTTTATGTTACTCTTATATGTGTTCCCCCACACTTTATGTTACTCTTATATGTGTTCCCCCACACCTTATGTTACTCTTATATGTGTTCCCCCAAACTTTATGTTACTCTTATATGTGTTCCCCCACACTTTGTTACTCTTATATGTGTTCCCCCACACTTTGTTACTCTTATGTGTTCCCCCACACTTTGTTACTCTTATATGTGTTCCCCCACACTTTGTTTCTCTTATATGTGTTCCCCCACACTTTATGTTACTCTTATATGTGTTCCCCCACACTTTATGTTACTCTTATATGTGTTCCCCCACACTTTATGTTACTCTTATATGTGTTCCCCCACACTTTATGTTACTCTTATATGTGTTCCCCCACACTGTATGTTACTCTTGTATGTGTTCCCCCACAGTTTATGTTACTCTTATATGTGTTCCCCCACACTTTATGTTACTCTTATATGTGTTCCCCCATACATTGTTACTCTTATATGTGTTCCACCACACTTTATGTTACTCTTATATGTGTTCCCCCACACTTTATGTTAGTCTTATATGTGTTCCCCCACACTTTATGTTACTCTTATGTGTTCCCCCACACTTTATGTTACACTGTTTGTGTTCCCCACACTTTATGTGACTCTTATATGTGTTCCCCCACACTTTATGTTACTCTTATATGTGTTCCCCCACACTTTGTTACTCTTATATGTGTTCCCCCACACTTTATGTTACTCTTATATGTGTTCCCCCACACTTTGTTTCTCTTATATGTGTTCCCCCACACTTTATGTTACTCTTATATGTGTTCCCCCACACTTTATGTTACTCTTATATGTGTTCCCCCACACTTTATGTTACTCTTATATGTGTTCCCCCACACTTTATGTTACTCTTATATGTGTTCCCCCACACTTAATGTTAATCTTATATGTGTTCCCCCACACTTTGTTTCTCTTATATGTGTTCCCCCACACTTTATGTTACTCTTATATGTTCCCCCACACTTTATGTTACTCTTATGTGTTCCCCCACACTTTGTTACTCTTATGTGTTCCCCCACACTTTATGTTACTCTTATGTGTTCCCCCACACTTTGTTACTCTTATATGTGTTCCCCCACACTTTATGTTACTCTTATGTGTTCCCCCACACTTTGTTACTCGTATATGTGTTCCCCCACACTTTATGTGACTCTTATATGTGTTCCCCCACACTTTATGTGACTCTTATATGTGTTCCCCCACACTTTATGTTACTCTTATATGTGTTCCCCCACACTTTAAGTGACTCTTATATGCAGGGGCGCCGAAAGGGGTGGGGGGTAAAGGAGACGGATTCTAGGGGCCCATGATGGAGGGGGGCCCAGAGAGGCCCCTAATGATGATGAAATTATAATACAGAAAAAATAATGACACTGTGTTGGGGGCCCTGTAAAGATTATTTTCATGGGACCCAAAATCCCTAGCGGCGCCCCTGCTTATATGTGTTCCCCCACACTTCCACACAGTAGTTGATATATGGCAATATAAGTGCACAATACAATATACACATTGCCCTATAATCTAAAACATATTTTACCTTGTTTAATATAAAAATACTCTTAGATATATTTTTCCGTACATGTGCAATATGAGATTTCCATGTCAGACCGTCATCCAGTATCACTCCTAAAAATCTAAGTTCAGAAACCCTTTCAATATCAATTCCATCTATTGACAGTTTGACCGTTTCCTCCCTTTTCCTCTTACAAAAAATCATAAACTTTGTTTTTTTCACATTTAACGATAATTTATTGACATCAAACCATCTCTTAAGTTTAATCATTTCCTGTTCAATAATGTTTGATAACGCTTTTAAGTCATGTCCCGAACTACAAAAGTTGGTGTCGTCCGCAAATAATACACATTTCAATAATTTTGATACCTCACATATATCATTAATATATAAAATAAACAACTTTGGTCCCAAAACACTCTCTACCGATAACAATCAAAAAGCTGTGAAAACGATGATGCTGTGTTCCAAATATATATATATATATATATTGACAAACACTTTCCCAAAGACAACATCCTAAGAAAAGTATTCAACAAGAACAACATTAAATTGAGCTACAGCTGCATGAACAATATACGACAAATCATCTCAAACCACAACAAAACAATTGCAAATGAGCCGTCGGCCCCCGGACAGAGCGACTCCAAAACCAACAAAGGATGTAACTGTCGAAAGAAACCTGATTGCCCTCTCAACGGGGGGTGCTTACAAACATCAGTTGTCTACCAATCTAAGGTAATACGCAAGGACATTAACACATCCGACACATATGTAGGATTAACCGAGGGAGAATTCAAAACCAGATGGAACAATCACAAGGCTTCTTTCAGGAACAAAAACCTGCGAAATACCACAGAACTCAGCAAACACATTTGGGACCTCAAAGACAATAATGTTGAATATTCAATAACATGGCAAATTCTTGCATCCAGCACACCTTACAATAGTGGTAATAAAAGATGCAACCTATGCTTGAAAGAGAAACTGTTTATTATTTACCGTCCAGACCTGTCACCCCTCAACAAGCGCAGTGAAATTGTAACAGCATGCCGCCACAGACGGAAACACCTCCTAGGTAACACATGAGCCAATCACCACGCCCCTACGCCAGCCTGTACCCACCCACTCTGTGCCCTATATAAACCATGGTATGTGAATGCTCCCATTAAAATCTCCTGATGATTGAGGGAACCCCCCCTCATGAAACAGGCCTGTAGAGATGAAATAGTCTTGTTATTTTTTCCCACACATACATATATTGCGCTCTACTACGGTATCGAGCACTATTTTTTGGATAACCTTATTAAGACATATATTTATATATATATATATATTAAAAAAAATAAATAAAAAAAATATAAAAAAAATATATATATATATATATACATATATATATATATATATATATATTTGCATTCTATTTTAGTGACTTTGAATTTATAACCCCCTGGCGCTGCTTTGTACTCTTTTTGTACTTATTTTGATTGTTTCAAAAAACAAAGACAACTTCAGATTGTTTTCTTAGTTTAAAAATAGAACAAGCACATTCTGAAAATGTACAAATCATAATGTTGTTGGGTTTTGTTACACTTACATGTTGCGGTTAATAGTATTCCATCTTTATTTGTCGTTATTTATATTTTCTGAATAAATGATGTGATAATGTTCATCCGGTCAACTCATTGGTGGTCATTTCCAATCTATCAAGATAAGAAAATGATATCAAAATCAAATTACAGGATGTTATTTATGTAGTTTGATCATTATGCGGTTTATTTTGTACATATGGAGCATCATCTACAAAGATACAAATAATTGATATTGCGACATCCAGTGGACACATTTAGAACAGCTGTTTCTTTCATTTAAAAATTTCAGGTTAATTTTTATACTTAGTAGAGATGCGCGGATAGGCAATTATTTCATCCGCAACCGCATCACAAAAGTCGTCAACCATCCGCCATTCACCCGAACTAACATTTTATCAAAACCGCACCCGCCCGCCATCCGCCACCCGCCCGTTGTTATATATCTAATAGAGACGATGCAAGGCATTAGTGAGGTTATAAAGCTTTTGCCTGTTAAAGAAAGGAGACTGATCCAATGCAGCAGAGACATTCTATGCGTGCCACGCTGTCACGGCCCAGACGCACACCAGTGCGCAATCATCCGGGAGCCGCGCTGAGCGCACCTCCAAGCAGGCAGCTGCGTTCGATCTTGTTTTAACATCCTGTGGCACTCTTCTGGGATCACGGCGGACGAAACTGCTCATGCTCAGGGTGTTTGTGGAGGTTCGGGGTTTTGCACAAATGTGATGCACCATGTTAGATGTCCCGGTTTTGTGTGACTGTCGTAGACATAAACAGCGTCGCAGCTCTTGCAAATCACGTAGCCAGCATTACTATCATCCTGATTTACAACCTCATAAAAACGAGTCCACGCTGAACTCTTCTGGCCTTTTTTTCCCCCTGGTCTTTAGTATTCCCTTTTTTAGTTTGTCGCGTACCACGTTTGCTGCCGGCGTTGCCATCTCTTTTTTTTTTCTTCTTCTGTTGTGGCATATGCTGCAGGTGCCTGCTCGTTTTTCGTATGTGGGTAACAACATTTAACTATGTATATATATTTCCGAATTGGTTTAACTGCCACCCACCTGAATCTATTTAAAATCTAATTTTTTTTAATTTCAACCGCCCGACCCGACCCGCGGATAAAATCTAATTTTTTTTTTTTTCTACCGCCCGACCCGCGGATAAAATCTAATTTTTTTTTATTTCAACCACCCGACCCGCGGATAATCCGCGGTTGCGTACGCAAACCGTGCATCTCTAATACTTAGCAACCTGTTCACGGGCCTGATCCGGCCCTCGGACACCCCTGCACTAATGGCAATCACAATTAATAGAAAAAAAAAAATTAAATGTTGCAGATTTGTTAAACCCATCCATCCATCCATTTTCTACCGCTTATTCCCTTTTGGGGTCGCGGGGGGGCGCTGGAGCCTATCTCAGCTACAATCAGGCGGAAGGCGGGGTACACCCTGGACAAGTCGCCACCTCATCGCAGGGCCAACACAGATAGACAGACAACATTCACACACTAGGGCCAATTTAGTGTTGCCAATCAACCTATCCCCAGGTGCATGTCTTTGGAAGTGGGAGGAAGCCGGAGTACCCGGAGGGAACCCACGCAGTCACGGGGAGAACATGGAAACTCCACACAGAAAGATCCCGAGCCCGGGATTGAACCCAAGACTACTCAGGACCTTCGTATTGTGAGGCAGATTGTTGTGTATTACCGTGATGTGTTGGGCGAGAGGAGGGACAAAGCAGAAGAAGGTCCGTGAGACAAGCGGTAGGTCCGTGGGGCTGTGAGAGACGTCAAGAGGTCCGTGTGCAAAGCGGGCGTCGAGGGAGGCAGTCCAAAGTCCAAATGGGAAGTCGAGGCGCACAGCTCGATTATGGACGACACGGTAAGAACTGCGGGAAGACACAAGGGATCAAGCACACGGGAGGGAAGCCAGACACGGGATGCTTACTACGAACAGAAGACTAAGTTCCGGGCGGGATCCTTGGGTCCACTGGTCTTTATACAGCTCGCCCTCATCAGTCCCAGGTGTGCAGATTGCTGATCGCCCACAGCCTTGCCGGCACGATCGAGCCAGCGCCGTGACACCTAATTAAACTTTGTAATTTATTTTTGTTGCATGTTTTGTACTAAAATGAATTCATAGGAAAGAAAATGTTAATTGAGATGATTGTTTTTGTCAGTACAAATACATTTTAAACCATCAAAACAAAAACAACTCGAATAAGCTATAATTTAGTCACTTTAAAACAATGCGTATGTATTTTTAAACATTTTAGAAATATATTGAACACCTTTCACTGTAATGATGTCCCTATAATTAATTCCATAACACAAGACACATTTTACTGTTTAATTCTTATAAATATCAAACAGCACAGTAGACCTTTTAGCAGTTCAAAATGCTCAAAGCCTCTATTGAGTTATTGACATCATCTGATAGGTAAAACGGACAGGAAAAACTGAAAAATGTTACAATGCATGTCGAGCAACGATGACATTTTTTTTTTTTAAATAGCATTATATAATTACAAAAGAAGTATCACATACAATGACAGCAATGCATAACCACAAATCAAACAAATGCAGAAAACATGTATGATAATAAATAATAGTAATTGTGAGTTAAGTCCAAAAAATATATATATATAAAAGGGTGTCCATGATGACTTCAATAGTTTTTACTTCTAGGCTAAAATCCAGGATGCCACAATTGTCCTGTGGGCTGATGCAAAAACCCCATTTAGGAAACGGGGCGCACAAAGTGAACCCTTTGTTTGTGTGCATGGGAAAAAGCAAGCGGCAAAATTAAATGTCCTAATGCGTCACATCTATTTAAGAGATTTCAATTACACCTGAAAGGTAACCACAAACGACCTTTTCCATCGTTGCTGACGTCGACTTGATCCAAACTATAGCAAGGAGAAAATAAACAGTAGCTTGTCATGTGTGGACCAAACCTTTTATTCACAGAGGAATAATCCCCCTACAATACTGATTATTTATATACTTAGCTTCAATTGTATGCTATTTAAGAAGAATTGATCCGACTTAAAATGGCAAGCGAGAGGAAAGTGATGATCTGCTTTGCATTTCTAGTGGCGACAATTCAGAGGCATAGGGAATGCTTCTTTAAAAACAGTATACATCCAACATAAGTTACATCATAAATAAGTCCTTAAAAATGTGACCGCAGCATGAATTTCTTAAGCGAAAGCCCTACAGTGATGACGATGACGGCCAGACCTTTCTTTTTTTTTTTTTTTTTACAGCTGTGCAAATTCCATTCCTCCTTTGCCTGGTGAACATCTCGGACAATGCCCAGGATGCGAAATATCGTGTTCCTAAAGGTCGGGCGCCATGAGGGTTTCTGTGCACGTGTCATAATTATTAACTAATGCCGTTGACGTGAAATATTTCAAAACAAAAAGAGTTAAAAACCAAGTACAAAAGGTACAATATAATCACATGAAGAGGTGTGAAAAAACCTTCAGTATTCACAGAAAATATCAACTGAAGTAAGTCAGCGGACAGGAAGTGTCCTAAGTTTATATACACACGATAAGTCACTTGAAAATAGATTTTCCTCTCTGTACATAGTACTGTATTCTCTCATCTCCTGCTTCTGTATTTACAAACATCTTCTCGTCTCCTCGACGTCTCCCTTGTGCATCAGTTTTTCTGGAGGGGGGGGGATGGGCAGAATCTAATCAAGAGAAATGACGTCAGATATGGAGCCGTAAATGGCGGCCGCGGCCTCCACCGAGGACCTCGACAGTCCCGAGATGGCGTTGCTGTCTCTGTCTTTGTCCCGGTCCCTCAGGCTGCTGGACGACACCAAACTGCTGGTGCTGCCGCTGTTGCTGCCTCCGTTGGTGGTGGCGGCGAGCGTGCTGCTGCAGGGGGTGCCGGGCGCCTCCCGCAGCATGGGGGAGGAGCCGTAGGGGAGGAAGCGGTTGAGGAGCAGGTCCGGGTCCTCCGAGGCCGAGGCCGACGCGGCCGCCGCCGCGGCCATCACCATGTTGTAATGCTAGCGGAGCCAAGTACATAAGACGAGGGGGTCATTGCGGTGTTCGACGTGCACGCTGCTCATAATTCATGTACCTGATTGTCGCCTTGGAGGAAGGAGAAGAAATTTAGATCTGAAAAAAGGAAAGCATCTATAACGATTTTGAATGAATAATGAATATTTGCAACACTAATATGGCTCCAGTGTGGAAATGTCTGCCTGTCTATTTGTTTTAGCCCTGCGATTAGGGCTCGACTTCATTTACAAACCCCGTTTCCATATGAGTTGGGAAATTGAGTTAGATGTAAATATAAACAGAATACAATGATTTGCAAATCATTTTCAACCCATATTCAATTGAATGCACTAAAAAAACAAGATATTTGATGTCCAAACTCCATCCATCCATCCATCCATCCATCTTCTTCCACTTATCCGAGGTCGGGTCGCGGGGGCAGCAGCCTAAGCAGGGAAGCCCAGACTTCCCTCTCCCCAGCCACTTCGTCCAGCTCCTCCCGGGGGATCCCGAGGCGTTCCCAGGCCAGCCGGGAGACATAGTCTTCCCAGCGTGTCCTGGGTCTTCCCCGTGGCCTCCTACCGGTCGGACGTGCCCGAAACACCTTCCTAGGGAGGCGTTCGGGTGGCATCCTGACCAGATGTCCGAACCACCTCATCTGGCTCCTCTCGATGTGGAGGAGCAGCGGCTTTACTTTGAGCTCCCCCCGAATGACAGAGCTTCTCACCCTATCTCTAAGGGAGAGACCCGCCACTCGGCGGAGGAAACTCATTTGGGCCGCTTGTACCCGTGATCTTGTCCTTTCGGTCATGACCCAAAGCTCATGACCATAGGTGAGGATGGGAACGTAGATCGACCGGTAAATCGAGAGCTTTGCCTTCCGGCTCAGCTCCTTCTTCACCACAACGGATCGATACAGCGTCCGCATTACTGAAGACGCCTGTCGATCTCACCATCCACTCTTCCCTCACTCGTGAACAAGACTCCGAGGTACTTGAACTCCTCCACTTGGGGCAAGATCTCCTCCCCAACCCGGAGATGGCACTCCACCCTTTTCCGGGAGAGAACCATGGACTCGGACTTGGAGGTGCTGATTCCCATCCCAGTCGCTTCACACTCGGCTGCGAACCGATCCAGTGAGAGCTGAAGATCTTGGCCGGAGGAAGCCATCAGGACCACATCATCTGCAAATAGCAGAGACCAAATCCTGCAGCCACCAAACCGGATCCCCTCAACGCCTTGACTGTGCCTAGAAATTCTGTCCATAAAAGTTATGAACAGAATGGGTGACAAAGGGCAGCCTTGGCGGAGTCCAACCCTCACTGGAAACGTGTCCGACTTACTGCCGGCAATGCGGACCAAGCTCTGGCACTGATCATACAGGGAGTGGACTGCCACAATAAGACAGTCCGTTACCCCATACTCTCTGAGCACTCCCCACAGGACTTCCCGGGGTACACGGTCGAATGCCTTCTCCAAGTCCACAAAGCATAAATGTCCAAAACTCATAAAATGTTTTTATTTTTTTGCAAATAATAATTAACTAAGAATGTCATGGCTGCAACACGTGCCAAAGTAGTTGGGAAAGGGCATGTTCACCACTGTGTTACATCACCTTTTCTTTTAACAACACTCAATAAACGATTGGGAACTGAGGAAACTAATTGTTGAAGCTTTGAAAGTGGAATTCTTTCCCATTCTTGTTTTATGTAGAGCTTCAGTCGTATTTTAGGCTTCATAATGCGCCACACATTTTCAATGGGAGACAGGTCTGGACTGCAGGCGGGCCAGGAAAGTACCCGCTCTTTTTTTTACGAAGCCACGCTGTTGTAACACGTGCTGAATGTGGCTTGGCATTGTCTTGCTGAAATAAGCAGGGGCGTCCATGAAAAAGACAGCAGCATATGGTTGTTCCAAAACCTGTATGTACCTTTCAGCATTAATGGTGCCTTCACAGATGTGTAAGTTACCCATGCCTTGGGCACTAATGCACCCCCATACCATCACACATGCTGGCTTTTGAACTTTGCGTCGATAACAGTCTGGATGGTTCGCTTCCCCTTTGGTCCGGATGACACAATGTCGAATATTTCCAAAAACAATTTGAAATGTGGACTCGTCAGACCACAGAACACTTTTCCACTTTGCATGAGTCCATCTTAGATGATCTCGGGCCCAGAGAAGCCGGCGGCGTTTCTGGGTGTTGTTGATAAATGGCTTTCGCTTTGCATAGTAGAGCTTTAACTTGCACTTACAGATGTAGCGACCAACTGTATTTAGTGACAGTGGTTTTCTGAAGTGTTCCTGAGCCCATGTGGTGATATCCTTTAGAGATTGATGTCGGTTTTTTGATACAGTGCCGTCTGAGGGATGGAAGGTCACGGTCATTCAATAGTTGTTTCCGGCCATGCCACTTACGTGGAGTGATTTCTCCAGATTCTCTGAACCTTTTGATGATATTATGGACCGTAGATGTTGAAATCCCTAAATTTCTTGCAATTGCACTTTGAGAAACGTTGTTCTTAAACTGTTTGACTATTTGCTCACGCAGTTGTGGACAAAGGGGTGTACCTCGCCCCATCCTTTCTTGTGAAAGACTGAGCATTTTTTGGGAAGCGGTTTTTATACCCAATCATGGCACCCTCCTGTTCCCAATTAGCCTGCACACCTGTGGGATGTTCCAAATAAGTGTTTGATGAGCATTCCTCAACTTTATCAGTATTTATTGCCACCTTTCCCAACTTCTTTGTCACGTGTTGCTGGCATCAAATTCTAAAGTTAATGATTATTTGCAAAAAAAAAACCCATCAAATATGTTGTCTTTGTAGCATATTCAACTGAATATGGGTTGAAAATGATTTGCAAATCATTGTATTCCGTTTATATTTACATCTAACACAATTTCCCAACTCATATGGAAACGGGGTTTGTACAATGTAACACATCACATATTTCCAGTTTCTCATTACAACATGTCCGAAAAGCATACTTGCCAACCTTCAGACCTCCGGGTTGAGGTAGTGGGGGGGTGTATATTGTAGCGTCCCGGAAGAGTTAGTGCTGCAGGGGGTTCTGGGTATTTGTTCTGTTGTGTTTATGTTGTGTTACGGTGTGGATGTTCTCCCGAAATGTGTTTGTCATTCTTGTTTGGTGTGGGTTCACAGTGTGGCGCATATTTGTAACAGTGTTAAACTTGTTTATACGGCCACCCTCAGTGTGACCTGTATGGCTGTTGACCAAGTATGTATTGCATTCACTCGTGTGTAGGGGTGATGTTCGAAACCGATTCTCCCGGTTGTTCGATAAGAAAAGAACCGATTTCATGGACTCGAATCCCTTTTTGAGAACCGGTTCCCATTATCGAGGCCACTATAGTAAAGAAAAAGAGTTGGTTCTTTATTCGAATCCCTGGGAACGAATCCCAAATGGGCAATGTTATGCCCATTTGATTGTAGACTCTTACTGACACCTTGTGGCGATATGAAAATACTACGCGTCAATAGTTTGGGCACTTCCGGGTTGACGACGTCAGTTAAGTTCATGAGACAATTGAGAAGTAGACAAGTTGTGTTAGCTCTTACAAGCCTTGGAAAAGATAAGTCTGTAAGTAAACTGTTTAACTTGTTTATGTAACTCAATATTAAGGTGGAAAGTGGTTAAGTTTGATACTGTTTATTGAAAAACGATTTTTGTGCACTGTTTCAATGGATGTTTTGAGGACTTAAAATGGCTGCCAGTCGAAATAGTTTCAACACCCAGAAGTATTTGTTTGATGATAGTACTGTGTATTTGTGTGAAGCTAATATTTACATATTGTGTATTACATTTCAGTATGTTAATTGAATCACATAGCTTATACATTTGTCATTGTGTGTATTTCAGTTTAAAAAAAAAAAAACAGTGCAGTGCAAGACAAAAGTAAAGATAGGAAAAGACAAAGCAAGATCAACAACAATAAAGAGCCTAAATGGATTAATCTGCTTGGGAACTTTATTAGACGTCTTGGATCATTTGTTAGCTGTCTGCCTGTGTGTGTAGTTAGTATGTTCCAATAGCAGCAGAAGTGCACTTTTTGGAGAGCTGTATTATTTTCCGTTTTGTGCCCAAGGGACTGATTTTATTTAACACTATATTATTATTTATACACCTATAGTGATCACAGAGACAGGTTGTTTTTGTGTTACTGTATATATTTGTTTTTCTGAAAAATCCCACTTAATATACTTTGGGAAACAACAGTCAATATTTATTTATTTTATTTTTTTAGGGGGGTAACAGTCAATATTTTTTTATTTTATTTTTTTCCCCTTACAAAATATAAGTGAGCTTTTGTTAAACCAAATATTGTGTTTTTTTTCCATATACAACAACCTATCTGGATTCGATAAGGAATCGGTTCGATAAAAGGATTCGAAAATGGGCTCGAACTCGATAATTTCTTATCAAACATCATCCCTACTTGTGTGAGGACCTGAGTGAGGACAGCATGCGTTAAGGGGTGAAGGTTTCAGGTGAGAGAAGACACTAAAGGCAGTGCCTTTAAGGCACGCCCCCAATTTTGTTGTCTGGGTGGAAATCGGGAGAAATTCGGGAGAATGGTTGCCCCGGGAGATTTCCGGGAGGCTCACTGAAATTCGGGAGTCTCCCGGGAAAATCGGGAGGGTTGGCAAGTATGCCGAAAAGGAGTAGGAGGAAGCAGAATTTATTCAATGTTCCCTTTTCGTGTCAAAGCAGTTTTTAACACATTTGTTTGTCCTCAATTTGTAACACGTTCTGACTGTAGACAATAGCCAATTAAAAGTTCAGCCTGTAAATCATCACACTGTACCTCCAATCAAAATGATTAAAGAGGAACTGCACTTAAGCCCTCTAAATAAACATCCAATTTTGAATTACTTGATCAATATAATCCATCCAGAAGTCATTGTTTACATTGTATCTCTTTAAAAACATGCTGTAAAAATGCATATCCTCTAAAAGTATGACTTATAATAGCCACAAACTGGTATACATTTTTAATCAGGGTACAATAAAATAAATAAATAATTGGTTTTATGGTATAATAAATGAACATCATACGAGGAATGCAAATGACGCATGTGTTTGGAAATGGATGACTGATTGCAACATTTTAGGAAAAGACATGTCATGGAATGATATTTGGAAAAGTTCCAAAAAGCCCTTTAGACGCATTGAAAATAAAATGAGTATACCGTATTTTTCGGACTATTAGCCGCACCTAAAAACCACAAATTTACTCAAAAGCTGACAGTGCGGCTTATAACCCGGTGCGCTTTATATATAGATTAATATTAAGATTCATTTTCATAAAGTTTAGGTCTCGCAACTACGGTAAACAGCCGCCATCTTTTTTCCCCGTAGAAGAGGAAGTGCTTCTTCTTCTACGGCAAGCAACCGCCAAGGTAAGCACCCGCCCCCATAGAAGAGGAAGCGCTTCTTCTTCTACTGTAAGCAACCACCCGCCCCCGTAGAAGAAGAAGAAGCGCGCGGATATTACGTTTCATTTCCTTTGTGTGTTTACATCTGTAAAGACCACAAAATGGCTCCTACTAAGCGACAGGTTTCCGGTTCATGAAAAGACGCAATCTCTCCATCCGCACACGGACTACTATTTCACAGCAACTGCCTAAAGACTTTCAAGAAAAGCTGGCTACTTTCCGTGCATATTGTAAAAACAAGATAGCTGAAAAAAAGATCCGGCCAGAGAACATTATCAACATGGACGAGGTTCCACTGACTTTTGATATTCCTGTGAACCGCACTGTGGATACAACGGGAGCACGTACGGTGAATATTCGCACCACAGGGAATGAGAAGTCATCCTTCACTGTGGTTCTAGCTTGCCATGCTAATGGCCAGAAACTTCCACCCATGGTGATATTCAAAAGGAAGACCTTGCCAAAAGAGACCTTTCCAGCCGGCGTCATCATAAAAGCTAACTCGAAGGGATGGATGGATGAAGAAAAGATGAGCGAGTGGTTAAGGGAAGTTTACGCGAAGAGGCCGGGTGGCTTTTTTCACGCAGCTCCGTCCATGTTGATATACGACTCCATGCGCGCCCACATCACGCTGGTTTTTAATATATTATTAAAGTTTGACTGACCTATCTGACTGTTTTGTTGACATTCCCTTTAGCGCAGTTAGATGCGGCTTATAACACGGGGCGGCTTATGGTGCGGAAAATACGGTATACCGTATTTTTCGGACTATAAGTCGCAGTTTTTTTTCATAGTTTGGCCGGGGGTGCGACTTATTCTCCAGTGCGACTTATATATGTTTTTTCCCTTCTTTATTATGCATTTTCGGCCGGTGCGACTTATACTCCGGAGCGACTTATACTCGGAAAAATACAGTAAATGAAAATATGCAACTTGATATATTTAAAAAGTATATTAAACAAATGTAAATTATCAAAATTTTAGTTTTTTGAATGGCTAGATGTTGACCAAATTGTAATTTATCAATACATACAATTGAACAATTTCTCCCTTCTGAATTATGGATCAGAAAATGGCTCTAATAAACCAACTTTTTAAAAATCTAATTCCTGCAATAAAACACATTAAAGGTCCTACTGACATTGATTAAATTATCCTATAAAATCTGTTCAGTTTCATTTATTTTATTCCTCCTCATACATCTGCAAAAAAAAAGAAGAAAAAAAAAGGATAGTACCGTATTTTCGGACTATAAGTCGCAGTTTTTTTCATAGTTTGGCCGGGGGTGCGACTTACACTCAGGAGCGACTTATGTGTGAAATGATTAACACATTAGCGTAAAATATCCAATAATATTATTGATCTCATTCACGTAAGAGACTAGACGTATAAGATTTCATGGGATTTAGCGATTAGGAGTGACAGATTGTTTGGTAAACGTATAGCATGTTCTATATGTTATAGTTATTTGAATGACTCTTACCATAATATGTTACGTTAACATACCAGTTGGTTATTTATGCCTCATATAACGTACACTTATTCAGCCTGTTGTTCACTATTCTTCATTTATTTTAAATTGCCTTTCAAATGTCTATTCTTGCTGTTGGCTTTTATCAAATACATTTCCCCAAAAAATGCGACTTATACTCCGGAGCGACTTATACTCCGAAAAATACGGTATTTAACATCTTGAAGAGATTATATTTTACTCCCCCCCAGCTGTTTAAAATGGGTACAGTAGATAGCAAGTTATGTATTAAGTGTCAGGCAGCAGAAATAACTCAAATTCATTTACTGTGGGAATATCAGAAAGTAAGAGTTGTGGTCTGTGTGAGAACTGCCTCGGTTGTCCATCCTAGGCCACCGTAGGTCATGTGATGTGCCTGTGTCACGAGAGTTGCTAATGTTAGCCACGTTAGCTCATTTGTGTTCAACTGGCGACTGAAATAAAGAAGTTGTTAACATGACATGGTGTCAGAGTTAAGGACTATAGAATAGAATAGAATAGAAAGTACTTTATTGATCCCTGGGGGAAATTCAGCATATATACAGTGCCCTCCAAAAGTATTGGAACAGTGAGGCCAATTCCTTTATTTTTGTTGTAGACTAAAAACATTTGGGTTTAACATCAAAAGATGAATATGAGACAAGAGATCAACATTTCAGCTTTTATTTCCAGGTATTTACACAACTTAGAAGATAGCATAATTTCTAATGGAACACAACATTTTTAGGTGAGCAAAAGTATTGGAACATATAAACTTAAAATAGATTTAAGTGAATAAAACTTAATATTTAGTTTCAATAAGTGCAGCAAGCCTGTGAGTCATTAACATCACCAAACTTGTGCATTCTTCTTTTGTGATGCTTTTCCAGTCTTTTCAGCCTCTTTCACTTGTTTGTTTTGGGGGGTTACTCCCTTCAGTCTTCTCTTCAGCAGGTAAAGTGTCCGCCCTGAGATCGGTAGGTTGTGAGTTCAAACCCCGGCCGAGTCATACCAAAGACTATAAAAATGGGACCCATTACCTCCCTGCTTGGCACTCAGCATCAAGGGTTGGAATTGGGGGTTAAATCACCAAAATGATTCCCGGGCGCGGCCACCGCTGCTGCCCACTGCTCCCCTCACCTCCCAGGGGGTGATCAAGGGTGATGGGTCAAATGCAGAGAATAATCTCGCCACACCTAGTGTGTGTGTGACAATCATTGGTACTTTAACTTTAACTTTAACTTAAAATGCATGCTCTATTGGGTTTAAGTCTGGAGACTGACTTGGCCAGTGTAAAACCTTCCACTTCTTGCCCCTGATCAACTCCTTTGTTGTTTTGGTCGTTATCTTGCTGCATGATGAAGGATCTCCCAATCAGTTTGGTTGCATCATTCTTTAAAGTAGCAGACAAAATGTTTCTGTCGACTTCTGAGTTCATTTTGCTGCTGCCATCATGTGTTACATCATCAATGAAGATGACGTCCCAGAAGAAGCCATGCAAGCCCAAGCCATGACATTATGTTCCACAGATGAGCTTGTATGTTTGGGATCATGAGCAGATCCTTTCTTTCTCCAAACTTTCACCTTTCCATCGCTTTGGAAGAAGTTAATCTTTGTCTCATCGGTCCCATAAAACTTTTCCCCAGAATTTTTGAGGATCATCTCTGTACCTTTTGGCAAATTCCAGCCTGGTCTTCCTATTCTTCTTGCTAATGAGTGGTTTGCATCTTCTGCCTCTGTACTTCTGTTCATGAAGTCTTCTGCCAACATTAGATTGTGATACCTTCACTCCTGCCCACCGGAGGTTGTTGCTGATGTCACTAACAGTTGTTCTTTATAGCTATCACAATGTTTCTGTTATCAAGTACTGATGTTTTCCTTGGTCTACCTGTTCCACGTCTGTTGCTTAGTACACCAGTGGTTTCTTTCTTCTTCAGGACGTTCCAAATGGTTGTACTGGCTATGGCCAATGTTTGATTGATTGTCCATCTTCTCTCAGATTCACAATTGCTTCTTTTTCACCCATAGACAGCTTTCTCTTTTTCATGTTGGTTCCACCTCTAAATGCAGTCTGCACAGGCAAAACCTATCCTACCCAATCTGAAACTGAGCTCAGACATTCAGTGCTATTTATTGTTTGAATAATCAATGTAATTTGGAGGCAACAAAACACACCTGTCAGTCACATGTTCCAATACTTTTGCTCTGATGAAAAATGGGTAGTTTCAAACAAAATGTGCTATCGTCTAAGTTGTGTATCAGATCCAGATGTAAATACCTGGAAATAAAAGCTGAAATGTTGATCTCTTGTCCCATTTTCATCTTTTGATGTCAAACCCAAATGTTTTCAGTCTACAACAAAAATAAACAAATTGGACTCACTGTTCCAATACTTTTGGAGGGCACTGTATGCCTACGGTGACCAAAGAATGGCAAAGTTTGGGCCCCTGAGCCCTTTAATTTAGCGTCGAGCGGAGTGTCCGCTATGAAGGCAGCGCTTTTCTCGTTTTCCGACATTACAAGACTTCTTATATCCAGTTTGAAAGCCCGAGACGAAGAAAAGAAACACAGAGACGTAGAAATTTATCAATGACCGCAATGTTCTTAAATTATTTTTCATTTGATGAATCATTATCAGTATTGACTATCCGCCAAGTCCTACAACCATACTTGCCAACCCTCCCGGATTTTCCGGGAGACTCCCGAAATTCAGCGCCTCTCCCGAAAACCTCCCGGGACAAATTTTCTCCCGAAAATCTCCCGAAATTCAGGCGGAGCTGGAGGCCACGCCATAATGTGTCACATTTTTGTGTTGATTTATTTAGTTTATTTTGTGGTTTGAATTCGTTTTTGGAGCTGTCATTACACATTTATCAGTATTCACATTGGTCAGTAGGGGGCAGTAGGGCGTTTCTTCCCAATTGAATGCTATCACCTGCAGACCGGAAGTGTCTTGTCATTCTGATGAGAGCGACCAGTCTGTAAACAATTGAAACGTTCTGTGTGCCTTTTCCTCCTGTATAACAGGTTAGTTTTGGTGAATCAACTCACTGAATAATATCCATGTGATCTTTATAAGTTTAAGTACACATTCTGATGGTGGAGCCTAACTCTAAAGTGTTTGTGAATTGTAGTTTGTATTAATGAATGAATCCAGTGTACAGCTGCAGTAATCAATACAAAATGGCAACGTGAGTACGCAATGTTTATATAGGAACTTCTGATCCTAATTCAGACTCCCAAATTAGAGCTCCCGTTTTCTTATTGATTTTATAATGTATATTTGTATAATGTGTGTGTTCTGAAATAGTGACAGAGAATAGAACAAGGATGGATGGATAATTCAACCCTTAACTCAACAATGAGTAGAGGAGTGTTATGTGTGTGTATATGTGTAAATAAATGAACACTGAAATTCAAGTATTTATTTATATACGGGTATATATATATATATATATATATATATATATATATATATATATATATATATATATATATAAAATATATATAGCTAGAATTCACTGAAAGTCAAGTATTTCTTATATATATATATCTTAACCACGCCCCCCGCCCCACCCCGACCACGCCCCCCACCCCCCACCTCCCGAAATCAGAGGTCTCAAGGTTGGCAAGTATGCCTACAACTGTATTACATTCTAATGCCTCTGGACATCGTATTTAATGCTTTTTAATGCAATTTAAGGCTATAATTTTCTCAAAATCCATTTAGTGCGTTTTTTTAAAGCCCTGCGGAAACCCAGTCCCTAACTATTCTTTCTACACTTGAGTGACAGATAAGAATGCTAAGTAAAAAATATGTTAAGGGCATCTGCGCCCTGACTTTTGAATTAGCCCAAGGCCTTAAAGTTAAGGCTAAGGAGTGTGTTTTTGTGTAATATTTACACCTGCCAACATGTATGAGAGTTAAGAATGTTCAAATGTTACATAAAACACGGCCTGCACAGTTAATAGAGGCTTTATAATATAATGGTACTGCAGTTTTAGGAAAACATGTCACAAAAACTTCTCTATAAAATGTTTTGTGTTAACATTTTTGGGTGTTTGGAAGAAATCAATAGGAATTGTAATGCTACAGCTTTTAACATTTTTTATTATATATATTATATTTATATTATACCACTGCATTATATTCTATAATGGAAATTTAAAAAAAAATCAGAACAAATTGAAGTCAAGGAGGGTGTTGGCAGACAATAACTAGTGTGTAACAAAGAAATTGGTGCAAGGCTTACCTGGCAGCTCACTAGTTGAGTGATAAAAGTGTCGGTAGTCCTGAATAAGTGGTGGTGGAGGAGGAATATAACTGGCCTCTATTGGGGGCATACTAGGGGTTCTGGTCACTGGTGATGCCTGGTTGTGAAGGTTAAGTACTCTGTGGAAAAAATAATAATAATTGCATCAAATTTAAAGAAGAAACTCAGTGTTTTGTTGTGTTGCAGACTTACCCCTTGGTTGGAGGAGGAGAGATAGGTGACATTGACGGACATGACCTTTTAGGAGGAGGCTCATCGTCCAGCTCATCGTCGGAAGAGCTGTCCAGTGTCAGGTCAATCACATTCACTTTCTTACTGTTGTCATTGGACGACCCTCGTTTATGCTCGTGGCTCTCCGATTTAGGCACATCTGCGCATTAAGACATAACAAAGTCACAAAGTGTTTACAAAAAACAAAGGAGACCACACAGGATGGGAAAACGCTAGGGGTGTAACGGCACGTGTATTTGTATTGAACCGTTTCAGTATGGGGATTCCGGTTCGGTTTGTAGGTGTAACGAACGAGTTTCCACACGGACATATTAAGTAGCGTAACATAAGTTGTGTAAACAATGCACACCGAGGCACAACACACGGCATGCTAGCAGCTAATGGGCTACGTCCTCTTTTCACCGGACATGTCCTCTTTTGCAGAGCTGCCAGGGCGGAGTTTCTTAAATGCCTCAAATGTCCGGCATTTTGAGTTAGGGTTAGGGATGTCTCGATCCGATATTTGGATCGGATCGGCCGCCGATATTTGCCAAAAAATGCGTATCGGCAAGGCATGGGAAAATGCTGATCCAGATCCAGTTTTTAAAAAAACTTGGTCCGTGTTTTCCAACGCACCTATCTAAATAATACATTCCACTTTTCTGCTGCTCCCTAATTTCCGTTCTGCATTTTCCAGCACACATTCAACACATCCACAGGTCTGTGGATTCTCACGCAGTTGCTTTTAGCTGCTGGCATTACACGACAGGCTCTTCTCACTCTTTCCTGTGTCTTCCTCTCACAGACAGCAAGCGCACCTTCTTACACACGTCACATACTGTCACGACATACGTCACATTCGTATACGCCCTCCCCGAGCAGAGAGCTAGCAACGCTCCCTCTAAGGTGCGCGCCTGTGCAATTGCGCACGGCAAATCTATGCCACGCACAAAATCAAATAAAAAAATAAGCGCATAACAATTTTCGACACACGGACACGACAGAGAAAACAGTTTTCGTCATCATTGTTCAAATATTGTAACGTCTGTCGAGACGCTTATCTCCATTTGGTGCCACACGTCCACACCATCAAAATGCCGAGGCAAAAATTTCCAGATCAACACCGTATGAAAAAATTTGTGATTTTTTTAGTTGTGATTTCCCTCTCTGCATGAAAGTTTAAAAGTAGCATATATTAATGCAGTATGAAGAAGAATGTTTTAATGTAGACACATAGAATCATCATACTGCTGTGATTATATGCATCAAGTGTTCATTCAAGGCTAAGGCAAAATATCCACATATATATGGTGTATCGTGACATGGACTAAACATAGCCACATATATATGGTGTATCGTGACATGGCCTTAAAATATTGCAATATTAAAAAAAGGCCATATCGCCCAGCCCTAGTTCAATGATGCCATTTCTGTTTGTCATGTATAATTTTGTCTATTTTGTGTTTATCCTTGAATAAACAGGTCAGTTTCTTGTTACCAACCATTGTGTATTATTCAAACTCCCCTAATTCAGCTGGCTAGTTGTTATCAAGAGTACTAAAACCCTTTTCAACATGATTCTAAGTAGGCTAAATAACTTTAAACTTTAATACATGCTCGGATAGGCCAGTATCGGTCAGTATCGGTATCGGTCAGTATCGGTATCGGATCGGAAGTGCAAAAACAATATCGGTCTCGGATCGGAAGTGCAAAAACTTGGATCGGGACATCCCTAGTTAGGGTTGCGTGTATTTTCAATGTACGTTCAGGGTTAAGAAGGGGTTAAAAACAAAACAAACAGCAGCATTGGTGAGGGAGGGGCAGAGACAGAGAGAGAGAGAGAGAGAGAGTTATGATAAACGCGAATGCGTCGCCAGGCTCTGCAATTTATCCATGGATTTATCACATTCAATTTTTTATTATCTATAGCAGGGGTGTCAAAAGTGTGCCCCGGAGGCCATTTGCGGCCCACAGCTAAAGTTTTAAAGGCCCACGGCACATTCTAAAAATACTATTAAAATAAACAAAAACATAGCAAAAGTGAAATAAAAAAGCTTAAAGGTGAAATGTAATTTAGAAAAAGTTGCAATGTAGACTAATAAAACAAAGCTGTTTTTTTTCCTTTCAAACTGTCATTGCTCAAAACATAATATTGAATCAAAATCAATGTTATTATGAATAATTGACCTATCAAAGGTTCCCATTACTTCACATCAAATATTACACTAAGAAAAATATTTTTGGTGGAAGATTTTGCAAATTTGGTAAAAAGAAATAACCCCAAAATTTATATTTTGTTGTTTTCTTACTGTACCGAAAATGAACCGAACCGTGACCTCTAAACCGAGGTACGCACCGAACCGAAATTTTTGCGTACCGTTACTCTAAATGTTTGTGTGACAATCATTGGTACTTTAACTTTAAACTCTGTACCGCTGTCGATGCCGTAGTAGGAGGCCGACACCTCCTGCACCTCCTTTTTTGACCTCATGGGCGCCCAGCTTCCATCTTCTTTGAACTGGATTTCGTCACAGTCAGTACAGCTGTTCAGGATTTCCATGAACAACCTGGAAAAATAGCAATACATTTTCACGGCACGCACTCTGACAATTAAAAAAAATCCACAGATGAGAAATTCTGCTAACCCATCAATAATTAGGTGCTCATAGGGTGCCTTTTTGTCACATACTGGACACACCCATGTGGGCTTTTTCTCATTCATTTGGATATAAAGTGTAGCATCAAAGCACTGGAGGTGGGAGCACGTCAACGCTCGGCAAGCGATTGTCAGCCTCATCTTTCCAAGCTTTACAAAAAAACAACAACAGGAAGTTAGGTACTTATCCTTGATAGAGTATAATATTAATTACAGTAGCAAAACCTACAGGACAAAGAAGAGAGACGCGTAGACTGGTGGTGGCAATCTCGCTCTCTGGATCAGCTGTTAATTTCTCTTTGACTGCAAACAAAGACAGAGTATGATCAGAATTGTGGGCAAGACAAAGAGCATTTCCTGAAACATTTCCGGTTTTATTAAGGTAAAAGGAGGCATTTTAAAACACGTTTTAAAACATTGCTTCGACAAATAACACCAACAATAAACGTATTATAGAAAATGGATATTTAATACACTTGTTTTTTTCTTTCCATAATTGACCAAAATGATAGAAAACACCACTCCCTTTATTTAGTAATGACATCTATTTTAGTTAGGGCGGCACAAAAAAAAAAAAACCCAACCAAATCGCGATGCTTATTCTTACGATCTAAATCGATCCATAATTTTCAAAAATAGATTTAAAAAAATAGACAAAAAAATTCATTTTCAAATTATTATTTTTTAATAAGTATACATTAAAAAAAAAGTTTTTAGGCCATCTGCATGCAACCAGCAGGAGCTTTGATAACATGCAACTTGTTTTGTAAAAGTTGTATTATAATTATTATACAAAATAGGGATGTCCGATAATATCGGACTGCCGATGTTATCGGCCGATAAATGCTTTAATATGTAATATGGAAAATTATCGGTTTCAAAATTATCGGTATCGGTTTCAAAAAGTAAAATGTATGACTTTTTAAAACGCCGCTGTGTACCGTATTTTCCGCACTATAAGGCGCACCTAAAAACCACAAATTTTCTCAAAAGCTGACAGTGCGCCTTATAACCCGGTGCGCTTTATATATGGATAAATATTAAGATTCATTTTCATAAAGTTTCGGTCTCGCAACTTCGGTAAACAGCCGCCATCTTTTTTCCCGGTAGAACAGGAAGCGCTTCTTCTTCTACGCAAGCAACCGCCAAGGTAAGCACCCGCCCCCATAGAACAGGAAGCGCTTCTTCTTCTACTGTAAGCAACCACCCGCCCGCGTGGAAGAAGAAAAAGCGCGCGGATATTATCATTTCCTTTGTGTGTTTACATCTGTAAAGACCACAAAATGGCTCCTACAAAGCGACAGGGATCCGGTTCATGAAAAGACGCAATCTCTCCATCCGCACACGGATTACTATTTCACAGCAACTGATATTCCTGTGAACCGCACTGTGGATACAACGGGAGCACGTACGGTGAATATTCGCACCACAGGGAATGAGAAGTCATCCTTCACTGTGGTTCTAGCTTGCCATGCTAATGGCCAGAAACTTCCACCCATGGTGATATTCAAAAGGAAGACCTTGCCAAAAGAGACCTTTCCAGCCGGCGTCATCATAAAAGCTAACTCGAAGGGATGGATGAAGAAAAGATGAGCGAGTGGTTAAGGTAAGTTTAAGTTTACGCGAAGAGGCCGGGTGGCTTTTTTCACGCAGCTCTTTCCATGTTGATATACGTATGTTTGTGATTGCACATTTGCGTACATTTTGGGAGTGAACAGAGTTGTTAGAACGCTGGTTTTTAATATATTATTAAAGTTTGACTGACCTATCTGACTGTTTTTTTGACATTCCTTTAGCGCAGTTAGATGCGGCTTACAACATGGGGCGGCTTATTGGTGGACAAAGTTTTGAAATATGCCGTTCATTGAAGGCGCGGCTTATAACCCAGGGCGCCTTATGGTGCGGAAAATACGGTACACGGACGTAGGGAGAAGTACAGAGCGCCAATAAACCTTAAAGGCACTGCCTTTGCGTGCCGGCCCAATCACATAATATCTACGGCTTTGCACACACGCACAAGTGAATGCAATCCATACTTGGTCAACACCCATACAGGTCACACTGAGGGTGGCCGTGTAAACAACTTTAACACGGTTACAAATATGCGCCACACTGTGAACCCACACCAAACAAGAATGACAAACACATTTCGGGAGAACATCCACACAACAGAACAAATACCCAGAACCCCTTGCAGCACTAATTCTTCCGGATCGCTACATTATACACCCCCCCGCTACCCTCTTGGGAGCATGTCCCAAATTCCAAGCTGCTGTTTTGAGGCATGTTAAAAAAAATGATTCACTTTGTGACTTCAATAATAAATATGGCAGTGCCATGTTGGCATTTTTTTTTCAATAACTTGAGTTGATTTATTTTGGAAAACCTTGTTACATTGTTTAATGCATCCAGCGGGGCATCACAACAAAATTAGGCATAATAATGTGTTAATTCTACGACTGTATATATCGGTATCGGTTGATATCGGAATCGATAATTAAGAGTTGGACAATTTCGGAATATCGATATCGGCAAAAAGGCCATTATCGGGCATGTCTACGGTAATACAAAATAATACATTGAGAATTTGTTTGAATTGAGAATCATGTTGAAATGAGACTCGCTTCTCAATCGAGAAGTTATTCTTCACCCCAGCAATCCAAATCGAATCGAATCGAAAGTGTGAATCTCTAGGCACCTATCTATTATGATTGCAGCTGTTGCTGTTGTTTTTTAACTATGGCGAAAAAGGCATTATTTCAAGTGGGGTGTTTATTTGTTCAGGTGGAAGATTGAGGCAAAAATAATTATTTGAGGAAAAGCTTTGCTACTTTTGTCATCATCTTACATCAGTTCCTGCATGCGATTTTAAGATGTGCTCTGATTTCATCAATCTAGGAAATATGAAAAAGCCAATGAATATTTTTTTCTTATACAAAATGTTATGTAATGCAGTATTGATTGAACGTTTTATTATTTGTACACTGCCAGATCACAACAAATAGAATGTAAGGACACCTTGCATAGACAAGAGTTATACACATTGTTTTATTCACCAAACTATATAGCTTTGCATTAATTGTCAAGATTAGTCCAAGGATCGGCAACCCGTGGCTCTAGCGGCTCTTTAGTGTCGCCCTGGTGGCTTCCTGGAGCTTTTTCAAAAATATATGAAAATGGAAAAATGTGGGGGAAAATATATTTTTTGTTTTAATAGGGTTTCTGTAGGAGGACAAACATGACACAAACCTCCCTAATTGTTAGAAATCTCGCTGTTTGTATTAAACATGCTTCACTGATGAGAGTATTTGGCGAGTGCTGCGTTCTCTTAACTCATTTTGGCAGTCCTTGAACTCACCGTAGTTTGTTTACATGTTTAACTTTCTCTGACGCTGCCACAGAAAGATGTATTTTATGCCACTCCTTTGTCTCATTTTTTCCACCAAACATTTTATGCTGTGCGTGAATGCACAAAGGTGAGCTTTGTTGATGTTATTGATTTGTGTGGAGTTCTCATCAGGCATATATGACTGCAAGCTAATCGATGCTAACATGTTATTGCTAATCGATTCTAACATGCTATCTAGGCTAGCTGTATGTTCATATTGCATCATTATGCCTCGTTTGTACCGTATTTTCCGCACTATTAGCCGCACCTAAAAACCACAAATTTACTCAAAAGCTGACAGTGCGGCTTATAACCCGGTGCGCTTTATATATGGATTAATATTAAGATTCATTTTCATAAAGTTTCGGTCTCGCAACTACGGTAAACAGCCGCCATCTTTTTTCCCCGTAGAAGAGGAAGTGCTTCTTCTTCTACGCAAGCAACCGCCAAGATAAGCACCCGCCCCCATAGAACAGGAAGCACTTCTTCTTCTACTGTAAGCAACCACCCGCCCCCATAGAAGAAGAAGAAGCGCGCGGATATTACGTTTCATTTCCTTTGTGTGTTTACATCTGTAAAGACCACAAAATGACTCCTACTAAGCGACAGGTTTCCGGTTCATGAAAAGACGCAATCTCTCCATCCGCACACGGACTACTATTTCACAGCAACTGCCTAAAGACTTTCAAGAAAAGCTGGCTACTTTCCGTGCATATTGTAAAAACAAGATAGCTGAAAAAAAGATCCGGCCAGAGAACATTATCAACATGGACGAGGTTCCACTGACTTTTGATATTCCTGTGAACCGCACTGTGGATACAACGGGAGCACGTACGGTGAATATTCGCACCACAGGGAATGAGAAGTCATCCTTCACTGTGGTTCTAGCTTGCCATGCTAATGGCCAGAAACTTCCACCCATGGTGATATTCAAAAGGAAGACCTTGCCAAAAGAGACCTTTCCAGCCGGCGTCATCATAAAAGCTAACTCGAAGGGATGGATGGATGAAGAAAAGATGAGCGAGTGGTTAAGGTAAGTTTACGCGAAGAGGCCGGGTGGCTTTTTTCACGCAGCTCCGTCCATGTTGATATACGACTCCATGCGCGCCCACATCACGCTGGTTTTTAATATATTATTAAAGTTTGACTGACCTATCTGACTGTTTTTTTGACATTCCTTTAGCGCAGTTAGATGCGGCTTATAACACGGGGCGGCTTATAGGTGGACAAAGTTTTGAAATATGCCGTTCATTGAAGGCGCGGCTTATAACCCAGGGCGGTTTATGGTAGGTATATTTGAGCTCATTTAGTTTCCTTTACTAAAGTCCTCTGTGTATTTAATTTATATTTGCATGTCTCATGACACATTATCTGTATGTAATATTGGCTGCATTTCTGATAGTTGTTTGTGTGCCATATTGTTCCAAACCATAAAATATGTTAAAACAGCTTTCAAAGATTGTAATAAATCCATTAGAAGAAGACAGCCTGCTGTTTCATTTAACTTGGACACACACACCTATACCCCTGGCTGACTAAGCCAGTAACTTCCAGGAGGTATTGCACCCTCTGAGAAGCCTCCATTTTGCTAATGTTTTTCAATGTTGAAAAAATGTGTAGAATAAATATTAAATGTCAACATTTGTGTCAACGAAGATTTGCAACAGCCTGCAACACAGTCATTTTGATAGTAGGCTATTATAGACACTTACATAATGTATTGCCTTCATTATAAAACTTATATAAGGCTTTTAATTTGTGCAGCTCCAGACAATTTTATTTTTGTATTTTTAGTCCAATATGGGTCTCAACATTTTGGGTTGCCGAACACTGGATTAGGCCATATACAGTGGGGCAAAAAAGTATTTAGTCAGCCACCAATTGTGCAAGTTCTCCCACTTAAAATGATGACAGAGGTCTGTAATTTTCATCATAGGTACACTTCAACTGTGAGAGACAGAATGTGAAAAAAAAATCCAGGAATTCACATTGTAGGATTTTTAAAGAATTTATTTGTAAATTATGGTGGAAAATAAGTATTTGGTCAATAACAAAAATTCTACTCAATACTTTGTAATATAACCTTTGTTGGCAATAACAGAGGTCAAACGATTACTATAGGTCTTTACCAGGTTTGCACACACAGTAGCTGGTATTTTGGCCCATTCCTCCATGCAGATCTTCTCGAGAGCAGTGATGTTTTGGAGCTGTCGCCGGGCAACACGGACTTTCAACTCCCTCCACAGATTTTCAATGGGGTTGAGGTCTGGAGGCTGGCTAGGCCACTCCAGGAGTTTCAAATGCTTCTTACGGAGCCACTCCTTCGTTGCCCGGGCGGTGTGTTTGGGATCATTGTCATGCTGGAAGACCCAGCCACGTTTCATCTTCAAAGCTCTCTCTGATGGAAGGAGGTTTTGGCTCAAAATCTCACGATACATGGCCCCGTTCATTCTTTCCTTAACACGGATCAGTCGGCCTGTGCCCTTAGCAGAAAAACAGCCCCAAAACATGATGTTTCCACCCCCATGCTTCACAGTAGGTATGGTGTTCTTGGGATGCAACTCAGTATTCTTCTTCCTCCAAACACGACGAGTTGAGTTTATACCAAAAAGTTCTATTTTGGTTTCATCTGACCACATGACATTCTCCCAATCCTCTGCTGTATCATCCATGTACTCTCTGGCAAACTTCAGACGGGCCTGGACATGCACTGGCTTAAGCAGGGGGACACGTCTGGCACTGCAGGGTTTGATTCCCTGTCGGCGTAGTGTGTTACTGATGGTAACCTTTGTTACTTTGGTCCCAGCTCTCTGTAGGTCATTCACCAGGTCCCCCCGTGTGGTTCTGGGATTTTTGCTCACCGTTCTCATGATCATTTTGACCCCACGGGATGAGATCTTGCGTGGAGCCCCAGATCAAGGGAGATTATCAGTGGTCTTGTATGTCTTCCATTTTCTGATAATTGCTCCCACAGTTGATTTTTTCACACCAAGCTGCTTGCCTATTGTAGATTCACTCTTCACAGTCTGGTGCAGGTCTACAATTATTTTCCTGGTGTCCTTCGACAGCTCTTTGGTCTTGGCCATAGTGGAGTTTGGAGTCTGACTGTTTGAGGCTGTGGACAGGTGTCTTTTATACAGATAACGAGTTCAAACAGGTGCCATTAATACAGGTAACGAGTGGAGGACAGAAGAGCTTCTTAAAGAAGAAGTTACAGGTCTTTGAGAGCCAGAGATCTTCCTTGTTTGAAGTGACCAAATACTTATTTTCCACCATAATTTACATATAAATTCTTTAAAATTGCTACAATGTGAATTCCTGGATTTTTTTTTTACATTCTGTCTCTCACAGTTGAAGTGTACCTATGATGAAAATTACAGACCTCTGTCATCATTTTAAGTGGGAGAACTTGCACAATCGTGGCTGACTAAATACTTTTTTGCCCCACTGTATGGTTGAATGGTTATATCTTAATTGCTCTCTGCAGAGCGATCCCTTTAATTAAATGCCACAGCTTTATTTTGGCTTTGAGTACTACCGGTAATACGGAGTCTTTCTAGTGCTTTGTGAAAAGTCACTGTGGAGTTCTGACCGCAAGACAGTCGGACAGGCTGCGCACCACACGTTAGTATCGGCGTATCGATTATCAGTTCAATAATCCCCAAAGCGTCTAAAGTATGAATGAAACGAGTGACCACAAAAGGCTGTTTAGTCTCTGAGCCCTGACCTGAAGAAGATGACAAATAATTAACGGGTAGTGTAAATAGTGTGGTTTGGAGGCAAGGCAGTGTCTAACAGCCAGGAAAAAGTAGAGAGGAATATTTACATAGTTACTGACAAATATCACTCGCTAAAAGTTTTTTTTAGGACATTTTTAGAAGCTGGTGTGTGCGAGTGCTGCAATGATATGGGGACAGTCAAACAAACAGGGTTGTCGGCTGAATTTTTGTTTTGGGAAATGTGCATCAGCACCAAGAAGTGTTGTCAAATGTGAATGAAGATTATAAAAATCCTCATTAGCTAAATTCATTTCTTCCTTATTTGCTATTTGACTTTATTTTTCTTAAACAGGGACAGTACATATTGATGAACATACAAGTGTAAATGTAATTGTAGCCTGTGGCTAACTTCCGGAAAGGACAGCACCAAACAACTGGACAACAAGGCCATATACAACAATAATACAATAATAATAGACAGTAGAAAGTGTAAGAGTGTTAAAGTGCTTGAGTGACAAGAAAATAATTGCACATTGCCCGTTACAAAGTGCTAATTCGCAAGTTTGTAAAGTGCTGGTGTAAACTTAAACTGCACATTGCCCTATTGCACTGAACTTGCATACACACGTGTGTGTACAGTAGAGATGTGCAGATAGGCAATTATTTCATCCGCAACCGCATCAGAAAGTCGTCAACCATCCGCCATCCACCCGATGTAACATTTGATCAGAACCGCACCCGCCCGTTGTTATATATCTAATATAGACGATGCAAGGCATTAGTGAGGTTATAAAGCTTTTGCCTGTTAAAGAAAGGAGACTGATCCAATGCAGCACAGACATTCACGTGCCACGCTGTCACGACCCAGACGCACACTAGTGCGCAATCATATGGGAGCCGCGCTGAGCGCACCTCCAAGCGCGTCTCGCTGCCGGCGACGGCCGGGTATGGGCCCGACGCTCCAGCGCCATCCATTTTCAGGGCTAGTTGATTCGGCAGGTGGGTTGTTACACACTCCTTAGCGGGTTCCAACTTCCATGGCCACCGTCCTGCTGTCTATATCAACCAGGGTGAGCCCCACCCCATTCGTGAGCGCACTGCGCGCGGAGTGACCCCTGTTACGCGCCCCCGGCAACAGGGGTGGCGGGCAGGTAAGCTGCGCGGGCGGAGCGCGCGGAGTGACCCCTGTTACGAGCCCCCGGCCACGGGGGTGGCGGGCAGGTAAGCTGCTTGCCTGCTGCGCGTGACGCCGGCCGCGGCGAAGGCGGACGAGGCGGGGTGTCGGTGCGGTGGACGCGGTGGTGACCCTGGACGTGCGTCGGGCCCTTCTCGCGGATCGCCTCAGCTACGGCTCCCGGTGGGGCCCTCTCGGGGAAAGGGGCCTCGGTCCCGGACCCCGGCGAGGCGTCCCTTCTCCGCTCCGTAAAAGTGTCCATCTCTTTTTTTTTTTTTCTTCTGTTGTGGCATATGCTGCAGGTGCCTGCTCGTTTTTCGTATGTGGGTAACAACATTTAACTATGTATATATATTTCCGAATTGGTTTAACTGCCACCCGCCTGAATCTATTTAAAATCTAATTTTTTTTATTTCAACCGCCCGACCCGACCCGCGGATAAAATCTTTTTTTTTTAAATTTCATCCGCCCGATCCGCGGATAATCCGCGGACTCAGCGGTTGTGCCCGCAAACCGCGCATCTCTAGTGTACAGGTATTATTACACAGCATATATAGTTGTGATTATATACGCACTATTGCACAACTTTGCAAACATAACAAAATGTATGTAAGCAGACAGGGTCACAAGACTGGTTTATCGCCAGCAACATCCCCATCAAAAAACAACCCATTCATTAAAAATACAGTTATTAATTATATAAATTACATGTGGTAATACAAACCCTGTTTCCATATGAGTTGGGAAATTGTGTTAGATGTAAATATAAACGGAATACAATGATTTGCAAATCCTTTTAAACCCATATTCAATTGAATGCACTACAAAGACAACATATTTGATGTTCAAACTCATAAACTTTATTTTTTTTTTGCAAATAATAATTAACTTAGAATTTCATGGCTGCAACACGTGCCAAAGTAGTTGGGAAAGGGCATGTTCACCACTGTGTTACATCACCTTTTCTTTTAACAACACTCAATAAACGACTGGGAACTGAGGAAACTAATTGCTGAAGCTTTGAAAGTGGAATTCTTTCCCATTCTTGTTTTATGTAGAGCTTCAGTCGTTCAACAGTCCGGGGTCTGCGCTGTCGTATTTTACGCTTCATAATGCGCCAGGAAAGTACCCGCACTCTTTTTTACGAAGCCACACTGTTGGCATTGTCCTGCTGAAATAAGCAGGGGCGTCCATGAAAAAGACGGCGCTTAGATGGCAGCATATGTTGTTCCAAAACCTGTATGTACCTTTCAGCATTAATGGTGCCTTCACAGATGTGTAAGTTACCCATGTCTTGGGCACTAATGCACCCCCATACCATCACAGATGCTGGCTTTTGAACTTTGCGTCGATAACAGTCTGGATGGTTCGCTTCCCCTTTGGTCCGGATGACACGGTGTCGAATATTTCCAAAAACAATTTGAAATGTGGACTCGTCAGACCACAGAACACTTTTCCACTTTGCATGAGTCCATCTTAGATGATCTCGGGCCCAGAGAAGCCGGCGGCGTTTCTGGATGTTGTTGATAAAATGACTTTTGCTTTGCATAGTAGAGCTTTAACTTGCACTTACAGATGTAGCGACCAACTGTATTTAGTGAAAGTGGTTTTCTGAAGTGTTCCTGAGCCCATGTGGTGATATCCTTTAGAGATTGATGTCGGTTTTTGATACAGTGCCGTCTGAGGGATCGAAGGTCACGGTCATTCAATGTTGGTTTCCGGCCATGCCGCTTACGTGGAGTGATTTCTCCAGATTCTCTGAACCTTTTGATGATATTATGGACCGTAGATGTTGAAATCCCTAAATTTCTTGCAATTGCACTTTGAGAAACGTTGTTCTTAAACTGTTTGACTATTTGCTCACGCAGTTGTGGACAAAGGGGTGTACCTCGCCCCATCCTTTCTTGTGAAAGACTGAGCATTTTTTGGGAAGCTGTTTTTATACCCAATCATGGCACCCACCTGTTCCCAAATAGCCTGCACACCTGTGGGATGTTCCAAATAAGTGTTTGATGAGCATTCCTCAACTTTATCAGTATTTATTGCCACCTTTCCCAACTTCTTTGTCACGTGTTGCTGGCATCAAATTCTAAAGTTAAGTTAATTATTTCCAACAAAAAAAAACGTTTATCAGTTTGAACATCAAATATGTTGTCTTTGTAGCATATTCAACTGAATATGGGTTGAAAATAATTTGCAAATCATTGCATTCCGTTTATATTTACATCTAACCAGTGTTGGGACTAACGCGTTACAAAGTAACGCGTTACAAAGTAACGCGTTACTGTAACACCGTTAGTTTCGGCGATAACTAGTAATCTAACGCGTTATTTTTTTTTATTCAGTAATTTAGTTACCGTTACTACATGATGCGTTACTGCGTTATTTTACGTTACTTTTGATGTAGTATCGGCTAGAAACAGAAGCGCTGCGGTGTCGTTCTTCTGAATCTTCCTCTGTCACAAGCCGGAGAGAAGAAAAGAGGCGCGGTCTATGTGTGTGTGGGTGTGGGTGTGGGGAGGCACACACGTGAAACAAAAAAAAAAAGTTGTTGTCACGTTCAGTCCACACACAGCGTGGTCATGGCGAGCGGAGTAACGGAGGAGCTTGAACGCCCAGCGCCATTGAATCGGTGTGTTTATAAGTGCAGACTCGATTGTGCAAAACGAGGGTTTTAAACACATGCTGAACGTGCTTGAGCCACGTTATGACATCCCGTCGCGCACCCACTTCAGCAATAAGATTGTGCCAGATCTTTATGAGCAGGAGAAGAAAAAAGTTGTGGACTAACTATCCCGAGCATCATCTGTTGCGCTCATGACAGACGGGTGGACGTCCAGCGGAATATAAGCGCTCACTTCATCACAGCAGACTGGGAGATGAGAAGACACGCCCCCTCTACGAGAGTCACCTTGCGCAGGTACTGACACAAGCAGTGGAGGAATGGAATATAAAGATATCCCAGTCACACGTGATAATGCCAAAAATCAAATAATTACAGAGAATGAGGCAGGACTGGGACCACAGATAGGTGCTTAATTTGCACATGTAGTGAATTTGGCATCACAGAAGGGAATCTCAGTCAATAGGATGGAGCGCCTCCTTGGGAGGATCAGGAAGGTTTCTTACTTCCACCCAAGCACAACAGCTGCTCATGTGCTTAAGACAAAGCAAGAAATGCTAAAGCTGCCTGCTCATACATGATGTCCCAACGAGGTGGAACTCCACTTATGATATGTTGGAGCAGCAGGCAGCTATATACTCTGCATTGACCCACAACACCCTGAAGACAAATGTCACCCTGTCTGATGATGATGTGAGAGTGGCAGATGAGGTCCTCCAGGGGCTTAAACCCCTCAAAAGTGTTCCATCTCTACTGAGCACTGAAACTTCACCATCTGTGTCAATGATCCTGCCACTGAAAACAAGGATTCTACAATCCATGGCTCCAAGTGTGGAAGACAGCAGCATCACTCCAGATGTCAGCCTTTATTTCACTACCTATGTTTCAAGGAAGATGATGTGCCTTCTTATGTTGCACTTAAACTTGTTTTTTATTTATGGTCATTGGTACAAGTTTAAAGAAAGGAGGAATGCCTTTTTATGTTGCACTGTTTTTCATTAATTATGTTAAAAGGAAAATAAAAATGCATGTCAAGTTGATCAACAGATTGTATTATTCTCCAGTGCAATAACAGTACTGAAATGAAGGCAAAAAGGGCATTAATGGGAGCTTTAAAAAAAAAAAGAAGAAAAAAAGAAGTAACTAAATAGTTACTTTTCACAGTAACGCATTACTTTTTGGTGTACCGTATTTTCCGCACCATTAGCCGCACCTAAAAACCACAAATTTACTCAAAAGCTGACAGTGCGGCTTTTAACCCAGTGCGCTTTATATATGGATAAATATTAAGATTCATTTTCATAAAGTTTAGGTCTCGCAACTTCGGTAAACAGCCGCCATCTTTTTTCCCGGTAGAACAGGAAGCGCTTCTTCTTCTACGCAAGCAACCGCCAAGGTAAGCACCCGCCCCCATAGAACAGGAAGCGCTTCTTCTTCTACTGTAAGCAACCACCCGCCCCCGGAAGAAGAAGAAGTGCGCGGATATTTCGTTTCATTTCCTTTGTGTGTTTACATCTGTAAAGACCAGACCACAAAATGGCTCCTACTAAGCGACACGCGTATAACGCAGAATTTAAACTTAAGGCAATAAGTCATGCCGAAGAACACGGAAATAGAGCAGCAGCAAGAGAATATAACATAAATGAATCAATGGTGCGTAGGTGGAGGAAGCAAGAAGATGACCTGCGCCAGGTAAAGAAGACAAAACAGAGTTTCCGAGGGAACAAAGCAAGATGGCAACTGTTGGAGGACAAACTCGAACAGTGGGTTGTTGAGCAGAGAGCAGCAAGCAGAAGTGTCAGCACCATCACTATTCGAATGAAGGCAACAACGCTAGCAAGCGAACTCCACCTGGATGATTTTAAAGGTGGTGCTTCTTGGTGTTTCCGGTTCATGAAAAGACGCTTATAGACTACGGTGTCGTCACGGACTACAAAGGCGGACTCGCACAATTTTTCAGGATTTATAGAGATCCCAAATACAGATCAGCAGGTACCAGAATGTAAGAAAAGTTGTGTTTGCATAATATTGCGAAACAAAGTGCCAGATAATATGTCTTACCTTATACACACACTTTTCAATTCGGACACCGAAGACGAAGAATTCGAAGGATTTACGAATGAAGAATAACTTCAGAAAGTGAGCGCTATGTTTATTTTGTGTGTTGTGACATTAACGTTCGAGCAACATTATGTTGCTATTGCTCTGCACTATTTTGAATTTTACTATGTTTGTGATTGCACATTTGCGTACATTGTGGGACAGAGTTGTTAGAACGCTGGTTTTTAATATATTATTAAAGTTTGACTGACCTATCTGACTGTTTTTTTGACATTCCTTTTAGCGCAGCGTAGGCGCGGCTTATAGTCCGGGGCGGCTTATAGGTGGACAAAGTTTTGAAATATGCCATTCATTGAAGGTGCGGCTAATAACCCGGGGCGGCTTATAGTGCGGAAAATACGGTAAGTAACTGAGTTACTTTTGAAATAAAGTAACTAGTAACTGTAACTAGTTACTGGTTTTCAGTAACTAACCCAACACTGCATCTAACACAATTTCCCAACTCATATGGAAACGTGGTTTGAACAACACATCCAGTGAATTTCAAGATTATTTGCAACAACTAAACTTACTCAGCGCTCTTGAGTGGTCTGGATTCCTGATTCCTCTGGCTCGTAGCCTTTGTAACAACACCGCAGAGGACTGTTGCATGACCAAATAAACAGCCATGGAAAAACTCTGACAAAAGAGACATGCACAAAATGTCATGCTGAGGTGACTCAAAGCATCTGCTTCCTCAGGTAGTTTTAAAAAGGTCTTTTCATCCTTTTGTTCAATTCTTTCTCCTTACCCTTCCAATTTCTGAAGTCCATGACACAATAATTGTGTTGGGGACTGTAGTGGACAGTCGCACAAGGGAGGTTATGTTTATGGGGCGACTTGGTCTTTTTGGTTCAACTCCATTTTTGGTGGGAGGAAGATAGCCCTGCAAGGGGGAAAACAGTTTTACGTCAGTGACGGGCCACACACTCAAATACAAAACACAAGTTTGTTGATGGACATGTTTGAACTCACAGGGAGATTGCAGGGCTTTCCATTCACTTTCACATTCAGATTTGGAGGGAAATGGTCCTCCTGTGGACAGCTCGTCTCTGATAAACAAAACCTAAAAGGATGGCAAAGATGTTACAGAATTAGGCTATTGAAATACTATAAATGTACATGAAGAAATCAAGTGCAAAGCAAAACAACCTGGACACTAAGTGAATGTGGTCTTATTACAGTTTCAAACAAACTGGTGGACTTCTACAATCCGATTGGTACATAAACAAATCAGGTTTGACTCTAAACAGCTTAATATTGACTTAACTATAAGTAGCAAACATATGAGTCACTGAACTGATCTTTTGTTTGGCATGTTGGCATGCATGTCTGACAGAATCATGTCTTTTTTAATGCATTAAAGCAAATAATTATACTTCAAAATCCTCTTAAAGTTTGCTTAGCTATTTGCTGGTGCTCTATAGTCCAGTGGGCTGTCTATATCAGGGGTGCTCATTACGTCGATCGCGAGCTACCGGTCGATCGCGGAGGGTGTGTCAGTCGATCACCAGCCAGGCATTAAAAAAATAGTCCTAAAAATGAGCGATCATAAATCTTCACTATGACGTCACTTTCGTCACTCGATTGACATTCACGGCACCCGAGGGTCTTCTGAGATGACGCTGGCTGCTGCCAGCTCATTAAAATTACCGACTGGAAGGCGAGAAACACTTTATTTCAACAGACTCTGGCGCCGTACCTGTCGTCAAAACTCCAAAGACCGACTGCACAGTTGCGCTAACAAAATAAGAGTCTCAGAAAGCTGGCGTGCACAAGCTAGCAAGCTACGGAGTTTGCCGACAATGTATTTCTTGTAAAGTGTATACAAAGGAGTACGGAAGCTGGACAAATAAGATGCCAAAAACCAACCACTTTCATGTGGTATTGGACAGAAAGGAGGACTTTTTTTCTCCTCCATTCGAAAATGCGGACGTAATCAGCACCACTGTCTGATTCCAATCAATGCAAGTCATCAGAATCAGGTAATACACCAACTTGTATTCTTGTCTTCATGAAAGAAAGGAATCTATGTGTTAAACATGCTTGTATTATCATTAAACACCTTTAATTTATTAACAATATTAACTATATGTGTTAAACATGCTTGTATTATCATTAAACACCTTTAACTTGTTAACAATATTAACTATGTGTTAAACATGCTTGTATTATTTTTAAACACCTTTAACTTGTCAACAATATTAACTATATGTATTAAACATTCTTGTATTATCATTAAACACCTTTAATTTATTAACAATATGAACTATGTGTTAAACATGCTTGTATTATCATTAAACACCTTTAACTTGTTAACAATATTAACTATATGTGTTAAACATGCTTGCATTATCATTAAACACCTTTAACTTGTTAACAATATTAACTATATGTGTTAAACATGCTTGTATTATCTTTAAACACCTTTAACTTGTTAACAATATTAACTATATGTATTAAACATGCTTGTATTATCATTAAACACCTTTAATTTATTAACAATATTAACTGTGTTAAACATGCTTGTATTATCATTAAACACCTTTAACTTGTTAACAATATTAACTATATGTGTTAAACATGCTCGTATTATCTTTAAACACCTTTAACTTATTAACAATATTAACTATATGTGTTAAACATGCTTGTATTATATTTAAACACCTTTAACTTGTTAACAATATTAACTATATGTGTTAAACATGCTTGTATTATCATTAAACACCTTTAACTTGTTAACAATATTAACTATATGTTAAACATGCTTGTATTATCATTAAACACCTTTAACTTGTTAACAATATTAACTATATGTGTTAAACATGCTTGTATTATCTTTAAACACCTTTAAGTTGTTAACAATATTAACTGTGTGTTAAACATGCTCGTATTATCTTTAACCACCTTTAAGTTGTTAACAATATTAACTATATGTGTTAAACATGCTTGTATTATCTTTAAACACCTTTAACTTATTAACAATATTAACTATATGTGTTAAACATGCTTGTATTATCATTAAACACCTTTAATTTATTAACAATATTAACTATATGTGTTAAACATGCTTGTATTATCATTAAACACCTTTAACTTGTTAACAATATTAACTATATGTGTTAAACATGCTTGTATTATCTTTAAACACCTTTAACTTGTTAACAATATTAACTATATGTATTAAACATTATTGTATTATCATTAAACACCTTTAATTTATTAACAATATTAACTGTGTTAAACATGCTTGTATTATCATTAAACACCTTTAACTTGTTAACAATATTAACTATATGTGTTAAACATGCTTGTATTATCATTAAACACCTTTAACTTGTTAACAATATTAACTATGTGTTAAACATGCGTGCATTATCTTTAAACACCTTTAACTTGTTAACAATATTAACTATGTGTTAAACATGCTTGTATTATCATTAAACACCTTTAATTTTTTAACAATATTAACTATATGTGTTAATCATGCTTGCAAAATCATTAAACACCTTTAACTTGTTAACAAAAACATATATTTCATAAATAAGTAAATATAAATTATATATATGAATGAGGTAGATCCCCACGACTTGATCAATTGAAAAGTAGCTCGCCTGCAGAAAAAGTGTGAGCACCCCTGGTCTATATAATTACTCAATTAATCCAATAATGCCAATTTTGCTGCATTGTGTGCAGAGCAGTGTATAGAGAGTATGGACAACTTGGTTTAAGAGTTGGTGCCAAACATGGTGCCCTGTAGTCACGTGAGGGGCCAGGGTTTCCCTTAATGTATTTGATTGTGGCTCAGCTTCACATTAGCCGCCACACCTCACAAAATAAAGTAATATAATGTATTGTAGTGTCCAGAAGAAAACAAAGTCTGACGCTCATTTTTAACTTTTATTGCCAATGTTATGCTAACCACGGGCCCAATTCAAACAAGTATTTCCTCCATGCACACACGTCTGCCTCAGTGTTTCACTCCTAGACACACAACATTTCTTCATTCTTTGCTGACACGGTGTGTTCACAGACCATTGGAAAGATGACCATCAAAACACACTAACATACATACTAACACCATCAGGTAGTTACAGTATGAATGGCTGTATATAGTTCATTATTTACACACTATTGACTAATAACCAGAGGTGGGTAGAGTAGCCAGAAATTGTACTCAAGTAAGAGTACTGTTACTTTAGAGATTTATTACTCAAGTAAAAGTAATGAGTAGTCACCCAAATATTTACTTGAGTAAAAGTCAAAAGTATGTTGTGAAAAAACTACTCAAGTACTGAGTAACTGATGAGTAACATACACACACATATCATATATATACATATATATATATATATATATATATATATATATATATATATATATATATATATATATATATATACATATATACACATACATTGATATATACAGTATATCATTTATATTTATTTATTTTGCCGTTTTTGTTTACATGTTAAAGGTGTTTTAATGAATATACATGCATGTTTAACACATATAGATTCCTTTCTTTCATGTTGACAAGAATATAAGTTGGTGTATTACCTGATTCTGATGACTTGCATTGATTGTAATCAGACAGTAGTGCTTAACGTCCACGTTTTCAAATGCAGGAGAAAAAAAGTTCCTCCTTTCTGTCTAATACCACATGAAAGTGGTTGGTTTTTGGCATTTTATTTGTCCAGCTTCCATATTCGTTTTCACACACTTTACAAGAAATACATTGGCAGCAAATTCCGTAGCTTGCTAGCTTGTTTGCGCTGGCTTTCGGAGACTCTTATTTTGAAAGCGCAGGCGCGATGGAGCGGCACTTTTATTGTGAAGACAGGAACTGTGCAGTCAGTCTTTAGGCTTGTGACGGGATGTACGTTTGAAATAAAAAAGTGTCTTTTTTCCTTCACACATTTGATTGATTGATTGAAACTTGTATTAGTAGATTGCACAGTACAGTACATATTCCGTACAATTGACCACTAAATGGTAACACCCCAATAAGTTTTTCAACTTGTTTAAGTCAGGTCATGTGACCGCCTGGCTCTGTTTGATTGGTCCAACGTCACCAGTGACTGCATCTGATTGGTGGAACGGAGTCAAACGTCACTAGTGACTGCATTTTATTGGTGGAACGGAATGAAACGTCACCAGTAACGCAGGCACTTTGAAGGTCTGTCTGACAGACCAAAACAAACAAAGCGTGCATTAATAGATCGATAAAAATTAGCAGCGAGTAGCGAGCTGAATGTAGATAAAAGTAGCGGAGTAAAAGTAGCGTTTCTTCTCTATAAATATACTCAAGTAAAAGTAAAAGTAAGTTGCATTAAAACTACTCTTAGAAGTACAATTTATCCCAAAAGTTACTCAAGTAGATGCAACGGAGTAAATGTAGCGCGTTACTACCCACCTCTGCTAATAACTCTCTGTGAGCGCTTTGAGTATCTAATAATAGAAAAGCGCAATATAAAATCTAATCCATTATTATTTATTATTATAATGAGGCAGCGAAAATTTGACCGGAAAAAGACGTACTTTGATCACCGCAACCGTGCTCCCGAAACCAAATGTTATGACGTAAGTTATACGCACAGGATTGTCTGCAAAGGAGGCAGCATGTCCGCGCTGTAGATGTACTTTAATGTATTCAAGATATACCCGCGAACAGCAATTTTCACAATTTAGGATGACACAGGCGGCTTTTAATGACAGAAAGGCTCGCAGCAGTGCGAAGCAAGTGTAATGTCAGGCTTGCTGCAGCTTGAATTACTTTTCGCCGTGAACTAGGGCTGCAACAACTAATCGATTAAAATTGATTATAAAAATAGTTGGCGATTAATTTAGTCATTGATTCGTTGGATCTATGCTATGCGCAGAAGCTAGTTTTTAATTTTTTTTTAATAAACTTTTATTTATAAATTGCAACATTTACAAACAGCAGAGAAACAATAATCAAAATAAGTATGGTGCCAGTATGCTGTTTTTTTTTTCAATAAAATACTGGAAAGCATAAAAATGTAGTTTGTCTCTTTTATCCGGTTATTAATCGAAGTAATAATCGACAGATTCATCGATTATCAAATTAATTGTTTGTTGCAGCCCTACCATGAACATGGAGGGACAGAAGTAAAGAGCCCCCAAACAGGAGTAAAGTCTCCTATAACACCAGAAATAGATGCTAGATTTGTTGCCAGTCGTTTTTATTTAAAAAAGAGTGACAAAGGATTGGAGAAATTTCTAAAAAATAAAAAAAAGTATGTTACAGCAACAATTTAAAAATAGAATAAAATGATATTATGTAAGAAAAAATATATGTTAATACTATACTTCAGTGGTTCTCAAATGGGGGTACGCGTACCCCTGGGGGTACTTGAAGGTATGCCAAGGGGTACGTGAGATTTTTTTTTAAATATTCCAAAAATAGCAACAATTCAAAAATCCTTTATAAATATATTTATTGAATAATACTTCAACAAAATATGAATGTAAGTTCATAAACTCAGTGAAGCACAAGCTCAGGTTTCTCACTGAAATGTCTGTCAAAAAGAACTGTGAAAAGAAATGCAACAATGCAATATTCAGTGTTGACAGCTAGATTTTTTGTGGACACGTTCCATAAATATTGATTTCTTTTTTTGTGAAGAAATGTTTAGAATTAAGTTCATGAATCCAGATGGATCTCTATTACAATCCCCAAAGAGGGCACTTTAAGTTGATGATTACTTCTATGTGTAGAAATCTTTATTTGTAATTGAATCACTTGTATATTTTTCAACAAGTTTTTAGTTATTTTTATATCTTTTTTTCAAAATAGTTCAAGAAAACCACTACAAATGAGCAATATTTTGCACTGTTATACAATTTTATAAATCAGAAACTGATGACATAGTGCTGTATTTTACTTCTTTATCTCTTTTTTCAACCAAAAATGTTTTGCTCTGATTAGGGAGTACTTGAATTAAAAACATGTTCACAGGGGGTACATCACTGAAAAAAGGTTGAGAACCACTGCTATACTTAATAACAGATTTGTTCTGTGTATATGTGGGCTTTGTACCGAGGATGTCGTTGTGGCTTGTGCAGCCCTTTGAGACACTTGTGATTTAGGGCTATATAAATAAAGATTGATTGATTGATTGATTGATATGTATTCACATTTTTGGCATTTTAAAAGAAAGACTTGAGAAAGTCCGGAACGACTTATACTCCGAAAAATACGGTATGCATCATAACAAATCATATGATGACGTCATATTGACCGCCGCCACAGGTAGTTTGGCAATTTAGGGGAATGACAGTAAGTATGGCCACATAATCTCTTAAATAATTGGTCAAAAGCCTATCACTTGACGACAGGGTCCCATGTTTGGGACCAACTCTGAAAACGAGTTAGCCATACTCTCTCTATAGACGGCTCTGGTTGTATGTATCATCAGTGACGTGCAGTCACTCGAGGCAGGTGAGGCGGGGCCTCACCTGCCATCATGGAAAGAAAAAAAATTTAAAAAGAAAAAAAAATTATTAAATTGTTATATGTATCCAGTGATTATACTATAAAGTTATTTTCCATTTAACTTCACCCGTTTTAGATTATTTTTATTTAAAATCGCTGAATTTTCACATTTGCCGTTCAAATACTGAGAAGAGACGGTGCGGTGAACAGCAGCCAGTTGAGGCACGTCACTCAGTGCCTCACCATGGACGGACTCGGCTAACTGCTGGTCTGCTGTGCAGTGAAACCGTATTGCTATATGAATTAATATTATACATTTCCATAGTTTAGTTAGCTGAGGTATATAATGTACAGTGTATTTTGTCAACAACTGTATGTGTGTAACGTATTTCTTGTGCTGAGCAATCATAAAACGGCTGCAAAAGACGCACTGGCTGAGGCTCGCAGTAATCCGCCTCCTGCACCCCCGCCGTAGAGTGCACGGCAACCCCTGACGGGAGTGTTATATCAACTAAAGCCTACACTTAAACTTTCCACGTGCAAGATTGAATCTATTTAAAAAAGTTATTTCATAAGAAGCCAAAAAGTGCAAAAACAATAATGTTCGTGTTGGAGGAGTTGTGAATGACTGCAGGGCCACAACATTAGGTACACCTGCAGACTGCAGGTGTACCTAATTCACAACTCCTCCAACACGAACATTATTGTTTTTGCACTTTTTGGCTTCTTATTAAATAACTTTTGTAACCTATTTTATGGGCTTTCCTCTTTGTGATGTTAAGTTCCTGTTATGCGCTGTTATACAGTATATGCCTTGAGCTCTTATTTTGAAGGCGCTAAGAGCGGAAGTGATGACACGTTGGAGTGGAGCGGAAGTTTTTGAAAGAAGGTAAATAAAGTGGTCCTCGTGTAAACTGGAGCCTCCGTGTTTGTTATTTTGTAGTTTCATACAGTATAGGCGACCTTTATAAACCCCCGGTTACACTTTTTTTTAAATAGATTCAATCTTGCACATGGAAAGTTTAAGTGAGGGCTTTAGTTGATATAACACTCTCGTCAGGGGGTGCATTAATCCAGCACAACAGCGGCTCATGGACTTCATTTATAAGTAAAGGTAAGACCATAATAACGTTTTTTTTTATTAAATGTACTTTTTTGTGTGCTACAGTTTGTATGTGTAAAGTTAAAGTTAAGTTAAAGTACCAATGATTGTCACACACACACACTCGGTGTAATGAAATGTGTCCTCTGCATTTGACCTATCCCCTTGATCACCCCCTGGGAGGTGAGGGGAGCAGTGGGCAGCAGCGGCGCCGCGCCCGGGAATAATTTTTGGTGATTTAACCCCCAATTCCAACCCTTGATGCTGAGTGCCAAGCAGGGAAGAATGCTGGTATGAGCTTTTAAACATAACCCGTTAACTGCTGCCAATCAAATGGTGAATAAGATACTCTTTAGGGTTCATATGTTTGTAAATCTGACTGTGATGAAGTCAGTGCCTCACCAGCCATCAACCTCACCGCACGTCACTGATATGCATATAGAAAAGACATGCGCTAATATGCCATACACTTTTCCTGTGTGCATACTTGCAAACAATAAGAGAGGAGAGCATGGATTGAGTCGCTTGCATTGTCCATAAAATGAGGCAAAATTTACTGTACAAACATATCAACTGATTTGTGAAAGAAAAAAAAAACAGAAAATGCCAGCGTTGCTAATATAATTGTGGCGGTTGGGGTGTGGCTAGGAGTGTGGTCAATATAACCTAATCATACTATTTGCAAAATCTGTGAAGATGCATACATTTTCTTTAAAAAGGCTTAAAAACATGTTTTACATACATTTTAAAAACAAACCAGTGGTGGTTCCTGGTCTTTCAAATACGGGACGCTCATTATCAAAAACCCTCTAAACACGAATACAGTCTCCAATACCCAGATAAAGGATAACAAAATGTTAGATTTTACAAAGAAAACATTACTTACAGGATTGTAAAATACACAAAAAAACTAAATGAAAGTAAAAAAATGCTCTGGCAGTGGTTTATATTTAAAGATTGCTGCTAATTTCCCTTTCAATCAAAAAGTGATTTCCAGGCCTGCTGAGGCTGAGCCCATTTCTAGAGATGCTCAGCGTCTGTAGGCGGGACAAAGCCGAGAATATATCCAATGATTGTCTATTTTCACTGCAGTGGAACAACAAACACTACGCTCCCCCTTTAAGTCAATGGACGCTCAGCTTTAAAGGGGAACATTATCACCAGACCTATGTAAGCGTCAATATATACCTTGATGTTGCAGAAAAAAGACCATATATTTTTTTAACCGATTTCCGAACTCTAAATGGGTGAATTTTGGCGAATTAAACGCCTTTCTATTATTCGCTCTCGGAGTTGGGACGTCACATCGGGAAGATATCCGCCATTTTCTCACTTTCGTCGGTGTGTTGTCGGAGGGTGTAACAACACGAACAGGGACGGATTCAAGTTGCACCAGTGGCCCAAAGATGCGAAAGTGGCAAGAAATTGGACGAAATTTGTTAAAAATACGAGGGTGTGGGGAAAGCCGACGAAATGGTCAGTCGTTTGTTCCGCACACTTTACCGACGAAAGCTATGCTACGACAAAGATGGCAAGAATGTGTGGATATCCTGCGACACTCAAAGCAGATGCATTTCCAACGATAAAGTCAAAGAAATCTGCCGCCAGACCCCCATTGAATCTGCCGGAGTGTGTGAGCTATTCGGGGACAAAGGACCTCGGTAGCACGGCAAGAATGGCGGCAGTTTGTTCCCGCAGACGAGCGAGCTAAACCCCCTGGATGTCTTGGCTCACACCGTCCCTTATGCCACCGAAGATGATCAAGAGAAGAATATTGACCCTAGCTTCCCTGGCCTGCTGACATCAACTCCAAAACTGGACAGATCAACTTTCAGGAAAAGAGAGCGGATGAGGGTATGTCTACAGAATATATTAATTGATGAAAACTTTATTCATTACTCGCGGTTTTACGTAAATTATTATACATAAACTGTGTTTACCAATAATTTAGCTTAAAAACATTTATTTTTTTCAACCATTCGAGTACATTCGGGTAGTCTTGTGTAATGCAGTATTTTGTGTCTATTTAGGTATGGTTAACCTGAGTGCTGAAATCGTGGAAAAATATACGTTCTTAGCGCGCCTGAAATGGGCTGTCTGCACTCTCAAAGTGCATGTTGTTGCCAAATGTATTTCATATGCTGTAAACCTAGTTCATAGTTGTTAGTAATTATCTTATCAGACAGTGTTAAGCCGCTGAAATCCGAGTCTGAATCCGAGCTAATGTCGCTATACCTTGCTGTTTGTTTGTATTGGCATCACTATGTGACGTCACAGGAAAATGGACGGGTGTATATAACGATGGTTAAAATCAGGCACTTTGAAGCTTTTTTTAGGGATATTGCGTGATGGGTAAAAATTTTGAAAAAAACTTTGAAAAATAAAATAAGCCACTGGGAACTGATTTTTAATGGTTTTAACCCTTCTGAAATTGTGATAATGTTCCCCTTTAACATTGTTTAACGCGGTATGATGCTACCACAATAAAGGAGAAATAAAAGTGCGTCAGCTGTCGCAAAAGTAGCTAATTCTGAACAAAAGTTGAACGTATTCTAGCGCATTGTTAGTCATTGGCGCTATCGCCACTGTTCCCAGCAGATCTACGAGGTGAACGGCCTCTGGCATGTTAAAACAGGGCGGGTAAAGAAGGTCGGCAAGTCAGATACGTATCTTTGGGACAAGGATTGGCTTTAAGAGCTAGCTAGGGCCGTCGGGATGGGGATCGAACCGAGGCTGAGCGCAGGTGGTGGCTCCTTCCGCCACCGGCGTCCCACGCAATTTCTCTCCTTGAAAGACAATACTGTCCTCTTAATGTTTGCATATTGTGTAGATCGCTGTCCGCTGGTATATCTTGGATGTATAAGTACATCCGCATCGCGGTCATGCTGCCTGTGCTCCAGACAACCGCGGGTGTCTTGCTTACGTCATCACAACATCCTGTTTCAGCAGTGCTGTTTTGGGAACCAAAGTCTTTCGGTGGCCGTATTTTTGGTGCATTATTAGTCAATAGTGTGTAAACCATAGGCTATATATATATATATATCTATTCTAGAGCTTAAACGATTTTCTCGAAAAACTTGAGTAATTTGATTACAAAATATACTCGAGGAATTTTCACACTGCAAAAACTGAAATCTAAGTAAGAGGAAATATCTCAAATAAGGGTGATATTTGCTTATTTTATGTCTGATAAGATAATTCTTCTCACTAAGCAGATTTTATGTTAGAGTGTCTTACTTGTTTTAAGTGTTTTGGTCCTAAATGATCTCAGTAAGATATTACAGCTTGTTGCTGAGATTTGATGACCTATATTGAGTAAAACATGCTTGAAACTAGAATATCAAGTGTTGCAAAGCTGTGTCATCAACACTCACAAGTATAAAACTACTTTTTTAAAGTAATCATTTCTTACTTCAAGCATGAAAAAAAACTCATGACTTTGACACAATTGTGTCTCATAATTAAAACAGATGACAGCCAAATGGACTTTGCTGTTTTATTTTCAATGAAACAATAGAAAATAGGTACTCATATAGTAGTACAGTTGGCACAGTACAGTAAACTGACAGTTAATATTTAAACATTTAACATTTCTAACTATTTTGAACAGAAATAGTTCATGCACATTCAGATAAATTCTTCAAAATTCCAATAGAAAAAAATTGGGCCGGAGGCCGGGCTGCATATATGCGCGCTAATTGACTGAAAGAGCACGCACTTGGTGCGATGATGTCATGTTATCCATGGAAAAATGCATTTTTAGACCATATGATTTGCCTGAGCGGCTAGGAGACCCCGAGAGTAACAAGCGCTTGCCTTGTTGCCTTTCCATTAAAGGGGAACATTATCACCAGACCTATGTAAGCGTCAATATATACCTTGATGTTGCAGAAAAAAGACCATATATTTTTTTAACCGATTTCCGAACTCTAAATGGGTGAATTTTGGCGAATTAAACGCCTTTCTAATATTCGCTCTCGGAGCGATGACGTCACAAAGTGACGTCACATCGGGAAGCAATCCGCCATTTTCTCAAACACCGAGTCAAATCAGCTCTGTTATTTTCCGTTTTTTCGACTGTTTTCCGTACCTTGGAGACATCATGCCTCGTCGGTGTGTTGTCGGAGGGTGTAACAACACGAACAGGGACGGATTCAAGCTGCACCAGTGGCCCAAAGATGCCAAAATGGCAAGAAATTGGACGGAATTTGTTCAAAATACGAGGCTGTGGGGAAAGCCGACGAAATGGTCAGTCGTTTGTTCCGCACACTTTACCGACGAAAGCTATGCTACGACAGAGATGGCAAGAATGTGTGGATATCCTGCGACACTCAAAGCAGATGCATTTCCAACGATAAAGTCAAAGAAATCTGCCGCCAGACCCCCATTGAATCTGCCGGAGTGTGTGAGCTATTCGGGGACAAAGGGCCTCGGTAGCACGGCAAGCAATGGCGGCAGTTTGTTCCCGCAGACGAGCGAGCTAAACCCCCTGGATGTCTTGGCTCACACCGTCCCTTATGCCACCGAAGATGATCAAGAGAAGAATATCGACCCTAGCTTCCCTGGCCTGCTGACATCAACTCCAAAACTGGACAGATAAGCTTTCAGGAAAAGAGAGCGGATGAGGGTATGTCTACAGAATATATTAATTGATGAAAACTTTATTCATTACTCGCGGTTTTACGTAAATTATTATACATAAACTGTGTTTACCAATAATTTAGCTTAACAACATTTATTTTTTTCAACCATTCGAGTACATTCGGGTAGTCTTGTGTAATGCAGTATTTTGTGTCTATTTAGGTATGGTTAACCTGAGTGCTGAAATCGTGGAAAAATATATGTTCTTAGCGCGCCTGAAATGGGCTGTCTGCACTCTCAAAGTGCATGTTGTTGCCAAATGTATTTCATATGCTGTAAACCTAGTTTATAGTTGTTAGTAATTATCTTATCAGACAGTGTTAAGCCGCTGAAATCCGAGTCTGAATCCGAGCTAAAGTCGCTATACCTTGCTGTTTGTTTGTATTGGCATCACTGTGTGACGTCACAGGAAAATGGACGGGTGTATATAACGATGGTTAAAATCAGGCACTTTGAAGCTTTTTTTTAGGGATATTGCGTGATGGGTAAAATTTTGAAAAAAACTTCGAAAAATAAAATAAGCCACTGGGAACTGATTTTTAATGGTTTTAACCCTTCTGAAATTGTGATAATGTTCCCCTTTAACATTGTTTAACGCGGTATGATGCTACCACAATAAAGGAGAAATAAAAGTGCGTCAGCTGTCGCAAAAGTAGCTAATTCTGAACAAAAGTTGAACGTATTCTAGCGCATTGTTAGTCATTGGCGCTATCGCCACTGTTCCCAGCAGATCTACGAGGTGAACGGCCTCTGGCATGTTAAAACAGGGCGGGTAAAGAACGTCGGCAAGTCAGATACGTATCTTTGGGACAAGGATTGGCTTTAAGAGCTAGCTAGGGCCGTCGGGATGGGGATCGAACCGAGGCTGAGCGCAGGTGGTGGCTCCTTCCGCCACCGGCGTCCCACGCAATTTCTCTCCTTGAAAGACAATACTGTCCTCTTAATGTTTGCACATTTTGTAGATCGCTGTCCGCTGGTATATCTTGGATATATAATATGGCGTCACATTAGTGCCAAAAATCCGAGCGCATAAAAACTGTTATCGCGCGCTGATTCTCCACTTCGTGCGCGCGTGCGTGGTGCCTTTTTGCGCGCGCGCGCGCGGTGCCTTTCTGTGCGTGCCCGGTGCCTTTCTGCGCGCGCAACGCCTTTCTGCGCGCTCTCTGTGTACTCTTGGCATCTCTCCTCGCGCTGTCATGTTTCTTTTTGGCACTTTGGGGGCGGGTATGCTTAGACCGCCCCTCCTTTCTGATTGGCTGTGAGCATTTTTCATATGACCAATCATTCTCCAGCGTAGCAACGTTGTAGCCATGTTACCTCGGACATCTAGCCTCAATCATTACATTGATGTCAATGGTACATGTACTAATTAAATTACCATAACTTGCTCGATTTTCAACCAATTTACAAACGGTTTGCCTTGTTACAAATCTTATTACATGTAGATATGACATAGGATGCTGTACCTGTTGAAATTACCTCTTTCGCTTTAAAAAAAAAAAAGACTTAATTGTGCAACATAGTTGTGTAGGGTCAGTGTTAGTCAGTTCTCTGATTATTTTAAACTGTTTCAGAATACATTATTAAAAGCTATTTTTAACATTTTAAAAACAAAATTCAAAGATTATTTCATTAATTTTATGGCTGAATCAAAAGAAATTCCATAAATTAGAAAACAAATGTTCAAGAAGAAGTGAAAATATAAAATAATGTTATGGTTGGATGTTATTGCTGGTGGACCAGCTCTGGCTGAAACATGTGATTATGGTGTTTGTTGTCTTATTATTTATTTGGGTCACATTTTGTATTACCCTGTATTGTGTTTATGTGGTATGAAATAACCTTCATCAGCGCGTGACATTTTTTTATCCACTTCTTCCTCCGTAAATCTTGATACATATTGACGATGACCCGCCCTGCTATACTTCTGATTGGCTCTGAGCATTTGTCAGCATTTTCGCCTGACCAATCAGAAAGAAGGGGCCGTCTAAGCATACCCGCCCCCAAAGTGCCAAAAAGAAATATGACAGCGCGAGGAGAGATGCCAGGAGTACACAGAGAGCGCGCAGAAAGGCGTCACGCGTGCGCAGAAAGGCACCGCGCGCGCGCAAAAAGGCACCGCGCGCGCACAAAAAGGCACCGCGCGCGCAAAAAGGCACCACGCGCGCGCACGAAGTGGAGAATCAGCGCGCGATAACAGTTTTTATGCGCTCAGATTTTTGGCACTAATGTGACGCCATAATATAAGTACATCCGCATCGCGGTCATACTGCCTGTGCTCCAGACAACCGCGCGTGTCTTGCTTTCGTCATCACAACATCCTGTTTCAGCAGTGCTGTTTTGGGAACCGAAGTCTTTCGGTGGCCGTATTTTTGGTGCATTATTAGTCAATAGTGAGTAAATCATAGGCTATATATATATATATATATCTATTCTAGAGCTGAAACGATTCCTCGAAAAACTTGAGTAATTTGATTACAAAACATACTCGAGGAATTTTCACACTGCAAAAAGTGAAATCTAAGTAAAATGAAATATGTCAAATAAGGGTGATATTTGCTTATTTTCTGTCTGATAAGATAATTCTTCTCACTAAGCAGATTTTATGTTAGAGTGTCTTACTTGTTTTAAGTGTTTTGGTCCTAAATGATCTTAGTAAGATATTACAGCTTGTTGCTGAGATTTGATGACCTATATTGAGTAAAACATGCTTGAAACTAGAATATCAAGTGTTGCAAAGCTGTGTCATCAACACTCACAAGTATAAAACTACTTTTTTAAAGTAATCATTTCTTACTTCAAGCATGAAAGAAAAACTCATGACTTTGACACAATTGTGTCTCATAATTAAAACAGATGACAGCCAAATGGACTTTGCTGTTTTATTTTCAATGAAACAATAGAAAATAGGTACTCATATAGTAGTACAGTTGGCACAGTACAGTAAACTGACAGTTAATATTTAAACATTTAACATTTCTAACAATTTTGAACAGAAATAGTTCATGCACATTCAGATAAATTCAGATAAATTCCAGTAGAAAAAAATTTGGCCGGGGGCCGGGCTGTATATATGCGCACTAATTGACTGAAAGAGCACGCACTTGGCGTGATGATGTCATGTTATCGATGGAAAAATGCATTTTTAGACAATATGATTTGCCTGAGCGGCTAGGAGACCCCGAGAGTAACAAGCGCTTGCCTTGTTGCCTTTCCATTAAGAACAATAAATTAGTTTTTAGTATAAGTTTGCTGGTTTCAAGAAATGTAATGCCGAGCGCATATCATTATGTCAAGATAATGGCACTAGCATTTACTTCATTTAAGAATATTTTTCAACATATTGAGCAAAAATTTCTCTTTTTTTTCTACCAAGAAAAGTGCACTTGTTATTAGTGAGAATATACTTATTTTAATGGTATTTTTGGGTTCATTGAAGTTAGCTAATTTTACTTGTTTTTGGAAAGTCTTGACAAGGCAAATTTTCTTGTTCTATTGGCAGATAATTTTGCTTAATTCAAATAAAATACCCCTAATTTTTGTATTTTTTTTTCTTGTTTTTGAACACTGACTTTTTGCAGTGCACTGCCTCGAGGCCTTGTTTAGTTTTTTACGGCATTTTGCCTCGTTTAATGAACAGTAGTCAAAGCTCACGTTTCACACGGACTGTTTAGGTGTTGCACAGCGTGTTTACGTCACAGATCATACGCCCCCTAAACTGCACAACACCAGTCTTTTAAATACGCTTGAGTTTAGAAAACGTTTTCGCCGACATAGCTCACGATGGTAGACGCCGCAGAAAGCAGTGGACAAGAGCCATAGCAAAACGAGGGAATTGACAAGCGACAAAAGTTGTCAAAGGTGTGGGAACACTTCACACTAAAATCGAAGGAAAACGCAGTAGTATGCAAACATTGCAAAGTGGAGCTCGCATACCACAATAGCACAAGTTCGATGCTGCATCAGATTGAGGAACGTCTTCGTATTATCGAATATAAACGGAAAAGTTGTGTTAGTAAAATAAATGTTATTCGTTATGATAACCAGGATGTGTTCTCTCACTCCCGCAAAGTCATCAAATGCCACCAAAAGGTGTTGAAAAGTAACAACTCTATCCCAGCTGTCGTGTTCAATTAGCCTTTCATTTTAACTGCGCGAAAGCAGTGGTGCAAAGTTATTCAGGTTATTCAAGTCATGCAACCACATGCTACTTGGATAGCTTTCACTTGCAACCATTATAGTCTCTGTAGAATGTAAGAGTTCCAAGTCCTTGTTCACAGTGGTAGCACTTGTGTGCCACGTTCCTGTCAAGCACATTGCTTCTCAATATGAAGTTGCACATTTCAAATGCAGTCTTAAAGGCACAACCTAATCCACTTGTTGTGTTTGATATAATGAAAACTGTTCTTATCGGTTTATTTTTGATACTAAGAATTAGGGATGTCCCGATCCGAAATTTGGATCGGATCGGCTGCCGATGTTTGCCAAAAATTGCGTATCGGCAAGGCATGGGAAAATGCCGATCCAGATCCAGTTTAAAAAAAACCTCCGGTCCGTGTTTTCCAACGCACCGATTTAAATAATACATTCCACTTTTCTGCTGCTCCCTAATTTCCTTTCCGCATTTTCCAGCACACCTTCAACACATCCACAGGTCTGTGAATTCTCACGCAGTTGCTTTTAGCTGCTGGCATTACACAACAGACTCTTCTCACTCTTTCCTGTGTCTCCCTCTCACAGACAGCAAGTGCACCTTCTTACACACGTCACATACTGTCACGTCATACGTCACATACGTATACGCCCTCCCCAAGCAGAGAGGTAGCAGCACGGCTAACGTTAGCTGTGATGCTAGCGCAGCCTAAGGTGCTCGCCTGTGCAATTGCACACTGTTTAAGCGTCCTCTGCGCATAGCAAATCTATGCCACGCACAAAATTTAAATAAAAAAATAAGCGCATAACAATTTTCGACACACGGACACGACAGAGAAAACAGTTTTCGTCATCATTGTTCAAATATTGTGACGTCTGTCGAGACGCTTATCTCCATTCGATGCCACAAGTCCACACCATCAAAATGCCGAGGCAAAAATTTCCACATCAACACCGTATGAAAAAATTAGTGATTTTGTTTGTTGTGATTTCCTTCTCTGCATGAAAGTTTAAAAGTAGCACATATTAATGCAGTATGAAGAAGAATGTTTTAATGTAGACATGCAAGCCTTGAAAGAAAATTTTGAAAATCAAGACTGCAGTGCCTGCAAATGGGTGCATTTCTACCCTATATTTTAACTTTAGATTTATTCTCATATCAAACTCTTTTGGCTGTCTTTTTGACACTTACCCTCCACACCCTGGATTATAAATAATGTAAATAATTCAATGTGATTATCTTGTGTGATGACTGTATTATGATGATAGTATATATCTGATAATATATATCTGTATCATGAATCAATTTAAGTGGACCCCGACTTAAACAAGTTGAAAAACTTATTGGGGTGTTACCATTTAGTGGTCAATTGTACGGAATATGTACTTCATGTGCAACCTACTAATAAAAGTCTCAATCAATCAATCAAAACACATAGAATCATCATACTGCTGTGATTATATGCATCAAGTGTTCATTCAAGGCTAAGGCAAAATATTGAGATATATATCGTGTATCGCAATATGGCCTTAAAATATCGCAATATTAAAAAAAGGCCATATCGCCCAGCCCTAGTTCAATGATGCCATTTCTGTTTGTCATGTATAATTTTGTCTATTTTGTGTTTATCCTTGAATAAACAGGTCAGTTTCTTGTTACCAACCATTGTGTATTATTCAAACTCCCCTAATTCAGCTGGCTAGTTGTTATCAAGAGTACTAAAACCCTTTTCAACATGATTCTGACAACTAAGTAGACTAAATAACTAAACTTTAATACATGCTCGGATAGGCCAGTATCGGTCAATATCGGTATCGGATCGGAAATGCAAAAACAATATCGGTATCGGATCGGAAGTGCAAAAACCTGGATCGGGACATCCCTACTAAGAATATATTTTTTATTTTAACTTTCTCAGGGAATATTAATTTTGAACAAATTATATACTGTATATATACAGTATATATATATATATATATATATATATATATATATAGATATATACATACATACATATATATATATATATTAGGGGTGTAACGGTACACAAAAATTTCGGTTTGGTACGTACCTCGGTGTAGAGGTCACGGTTCGGTTCATTTTCGGTACAGTAAGAAAACAACAAAATATAAATTTTTTGGTTATTTATTTACCAAATTTGTAAACAATGGCTTTATCCTTTTAACATTGGGAACACTATAAAAATTCTGCCCACGTTAATCAACATTAAACTGCCTCAAATTGTTAATCAGATTAAATACAATGACAAAACTTTTCTTCTACATATAAAAAGTGCAACATTAAACAGTTTCAAGTCAACTCATCATGCTTAATTTATTACAGCATTTGGAAAGCCTGTAGTTGATTTTTATTGTGTAAATGTTATATTATTATCAACATGTGATAGCAGGGACCCTGCCATTCAAAACTAGGCTGCTGCATTACTAATGATTAATGTCACTATAGCTGAAAAAAATGGTACAATAGCAATAGGAGAGACTATTCATCCCTGAACACCATGGAGTTCATGTAGGCTTTATGATGCAGTTACAACCCTAATATATATATATATATATATATATAGTACAGGCCAAAAGTTTGGACACACCTTCACCTCATTCAATGTGTTTTCTTTATTTTCATGACTATTTACATTGGATATTGTCACTGAATGCATCAAAACTATGAATGAACACATGTGGAGTTACCGTATTTTCCGCACTATTAGCCGCACCTAAAAACCACAAATTTACTCAAAAGCTGACAGTGCGGCTTTTAACCCGGTGCGCTTTATATATGGATTAATAATACGATTCATTTTCATAAAGTTTCGATCTCGCAACTTCGGTAAACAGCCGCCATCTTTTTTCCCGGTAGAACAGGAAGCGCTTCTTCTTCTACGCAAGCAACCGCCAAGGTAAGCACCCGCCCCCATAGAACAGGAAGCGCTTCTTCTTCTACTGTAAGCAACCACCCGCCCGCGTAGAAGAAGAAAAAGCGCGCGGATATACCGTACGTTTCATTTCCTTTGTGTGTTTACATCTGTAAAGACCACAAAATGGCTCCTACTAAGCGTCAGGGATCCGGTTCATGAAAAGACGCAATCTCTCCATCCGCACACGGATTACTATTTCACAGCAACTGATATTCCTGTGAACCGCACTGTGGATACAACGGGAGCACGTACGGTGAATATTCGCACCACAGGGAATGAGAAGTCATCCTTCACTGTGGTTCTAGCTTGCCATGCTAATGGCCTGAAACTTCCACCCATGGTGATATTCAAAAGGAAGACCTTGCCAAAAGAGACCTTTCCAGCCGGCGTCATCATAAAAGCTAACTCGAAGGGATGGATGAAGAAAAGATGAGCGAGTGGTTAAGGTAAGTTTAAGTTTACGCGAAGAGGCCGGGTGGCTTTTTTCACGCAGCTCTGTCCATGTTGATATACGTATGTTTGTGATTGCACATTTGCGTACATTTTGGGAGTGAACAGAGTTGTTAGAACGCTGGTTTTTAATATATTATTAAAGTTTGACTGACCTATCTGACTGTTTTTTTGACATTCCTTTAGCGCAGTTAGATGCGGCTTACAACACCGGGCGGCTTATAGGTGGACATAGTTTTGAAATATGCCGTTCATTGAAGGCGCGGCTTTTAACCCAGGGCGCCTTATGGTGCGGAAAATACGGTATGTACTTAACAAAAAAAGGTGAAATAACTAAAAAAAACATGTTTTATTTTCTAGTTTCTTCAAAATAGCCACCATTTGCTCTGATTACTGCTTTGCACACTCTTCTTGGCATTCTCTCGATGAGCTTCAAGCACACTTGTGAAGTGAAAACCATTACAGGTTCCATTGAGAGAATGCCAAGAGTGTGCAAAAAAATTCAGAGCAAAGGGTGGCTATTTTGAAGAAACTAGAATATAAAACATGTTTTCAGTTATTTCACCTTTTTTTGTTAAGTACATAACTCCACATGTGTTCATTCATAGTTTTGATGCCTTCAGTGACAATCTGCGATGTAAATAGTCATGAAAATAAAGAAAATGCATTGAATGAGAAGGTGTGTCCAAACTTTTGGCCTGTACTGCACATATGTGTTTTCATCTCAAACGTGTTTTATTGGCAAAATGATCATTGATTACTATGTTGCATGCAATGAATGCAATGAACTGTATTGCATTCTTAAAATGTAAAACTGTTGTTGTCATTATTAAGTGGTTCGTCTTTTTATATTGGTCATGTATTGTTGGCAGGATGAAAACAGCTCAGTGGATTTGCGTAGAGAAACCAACATTTAAACAGCACCGTATAATAATCATCAAAAACGCAGGAGAGACAAGAACGTCGTTTATGCGGTCACACCACACAGCACAAAGGGCTGTGAGCGCACCTGTTTTTATTAGCACAGACAAATTGGCACAATCAACCACGGATGCATTTCAGCTGTGCGTGTCAGCCTTTAATAATGAAAATCAAAAACAGGCGTTTAGGAAAGAAAAGACAATTAGGCCAAACGCAATAATTCAGGGCACATCTTAACACATATAATTAAATTAAGCAAAAATATGATTTTTTCGATTACTTGACTGGGATATTCGATAGAATACTCGATAGCTGCAGCTCTAATCTATTCATATTACTTTAACCCTTGTGTAATGTTCATATTGTTGTTACTCAGCCAGAGTTTGTGGGTCTGATGGACCCGTCGCATTTTGTGGCTTTTAATGCCTCACAATCAAACACTTTTATGTTAAAATACTGAATCCCAATAAACATCTGTTCAGTATTTTAACATAAAAGTGTTTGATTGTAAGGCATTAAAATCCACAAAATGCAACGGGTCCATCAGACCCACAAACGCTGGCTGAGTACAACAATATGAACGTTGCATGGAAATTCCTCTGCCAGTTTCTGCATCCCACAGGGATTCTTCTTTTGTGTTTCTGCACCTGCGGTTCCCACACAAGGTTGCAACATTGTTTGTCAACACTGTCTGCTCTCATTTTCTCGCACATTTGACCCTCTGATGTTCTGCGTACCTACACTCTGTCCTCCTCCTGTCTAGGCCTGTTGTGTGTGTGTGTGTGGGTGGGTGCGTGTGGTACACAGAACATCAATTTCCACACTTCTATTAGCCCCGGGTCCAGTGGACCCGGACATCTTATATGTAATAGAAGAGTGTAGGGCTGTGTGTGGTCATTAAATATGTATTCTGATATATGTTCTTCACAGAATATGAGCAAAAGTCAGTGAGTCTCAGTTTGAATAAATTAATTAAGTGTATCATTTTTCTTTTAATAAAAAATGAAAACGGGTCCCATAGACCCGAACACCACACATGGGTTAATTTGTTTTTATGTAAAATACACTCATTTTTAAGGTGTGGTGGCTTTTATTTTGCCGTGACGGTGCGCCACAATCAAATCCTGTAAGTGAAAACCTTGAATGCCATTAGTACCGTATTTTTCGGACTATAAATCGCAGTTTTTTTTCATAGTTTGGCCGGGGGTGCGACTTATGTGTGAAATTATTAACACATTACCGTAAAATATCAAATATTTGAATTATTTAGCTCATTCACGTAAGAGACTAGACCAGGGGTCGGCAACCCGCGGCTCCGGAGCCGCATGCGGCTCTTTGATCACTCTGATGCGGCTCAGCAGCTTACTTGCTGAACCCCCCAATTTTCCCGTGAGACTTCCGGATTTCAGTGCCTCTCGCAGAAAACTCCCGGGATTAATATTCACCGATTTTCACCTTTACAGCTATAATAAGGGCGTGCCATGATGGTACAACATTTGGAGCCCTCTACAATCTGTATTAACAGCGTGCCAGCCCAACACTTGTTATACAATATACATCTTCTGCTTGCACCCCCCCCCCCCCCTGTGCGTCGGTTGAGTTGGGCGGGGTGTGGTAGCAGGGGGGGGTGTATAATGTATCCCGGAAGAGTTAGGGCTGCATGGGATTCTGGGTATTTGTCCTGTTGTGTTTATGTTGCAGATGTTCTCCCGAAATGTGTTTGTCATTCTTGTTTGGTGTGGGTTCACAGTGTGGCGCATTATTAGTGAGAGTGTTAAAGTTTTTTTTTATACCGCCACCGTCAGTGTAACCTGTGTGGTTGTTGACCAAGTATGCCTTGCTGTCACCTACGTGAGCAAGCGGAAGCTCCATACAACGTGTAGCTGATCAGGCACGCTGGTTGTAGTGGGTGCTTTCTGCTGTACCATCACCGCACGCAAGACGCTGACAAGCGCCATTCAATTAAAACCCGCGTTCCGCACCAGCTTTCAAATTCCTTATAAAGGTGTGGGCAGCGTGTGTGAGACCCCTGGATTATACATAGCTCAAAGCAAAAAAAAACAACTTTGTATGCAATGTTATTTCATTTAAAATTTCCAAAAATTTTTGCGGCTCCCATTGTTTTCTATAATTTGTGAAACTGGTCAAAATGGCTCTTTGACTGGTAAAGGTTGCCGACCCCTGGACTAGACGTATAAGATTTCATGGGATTTAGTGATTAGGAGTGACAGATTGCTTGGTAAACGTATAGCATGTTCTATATGTTATAGTTATTTGAATGACTCTTACCATAATATGTTACGTTAACATACCAGTTGGTTATTTATGCCTCATATAACGTACACTTATTCAGCCTGTTGTTCACTATTCTTGATTTATTTTAAATTGCCTTTCAAATGTCAATTCTTGGTGTTGGGTTTATCAAATAAATTTCCCCCAAAAATGCGACTTATACTCCAGTGTGACTTATATATGTTTTTTTCCTTCTTTATTATGCATTTTCGGCAGGAGCGACTTATACTACGGAGCGACTTATACTCCGAAAAATACGGTATGTCATACCTGCCAACTTTTGAAATCAGAAAAACCTAGTAGCCAGGGTCCAAAATGATTATTAGCATTCAGACAGGTTAAAATGTTGCTAAAACCATCACTTTTCTATCAGTCTATCATATATGTTGAAACTTTCAACAACTTGAAAGAATAAGATTTTTGAGAGTATTTGGTTCAAATTACACAATATAAATAAGACATGTCATTATTGATATTGCAGACATTGTTGTAACAAGAAACTTCAGGTCGAAATTTTGGTTTATGAAAGAAATATAAATAAATATAAATATAAAACTTCATGACGACATTTTTCAAATTAATAAAGAGTAATAGAATAGTATGATAGTTATATGTTACTTGTTTTGAACATGTTATCGTTATCACAAATAAAAAGATATACTGTACACAGAAATTATTTTTGATTTGATTTATTGTTTATGTACCGTATTTTCCGCACTATAAGGCGCACCTAAAAACCACAAATTTTCTCAAAAGCTGACAGTGCGCCTTATAATCCGGTGCGCCTTATATATGGGTTAATATTAATATTAATTTTCATAAAGTTTCGGTCTCGCAACTACGGTAAACAGCCGCCATCTTTTTTCCCCGTAGAAGAAGAAGAAGCGCGCGGTGCATGCTGGGATATGTGACGTTTCATTTCCATTTGTGTGTTTATGTAAAGACCCCAAAATGGCTCCTATTAAGTGTGTTGTCTGTCTAATTATAAATAATGCAGACGAGGCATGTTAACTGAGTTCTCAACGTTTACTCACAGCGTGCTCATAACCACATTCTAACTGCCAGCATACAACAATGCTTCTCAGGGCTACCGCGCATGCTCGTCACTATCGTTGCATGCTGGGTAGTGTAGTTGTTATATTTGCTAGCTCATAACATCACATTAAGAGACACGCTTACGCGCTTAATTCAATACTCGCCGTCATTCCGGGTGGATTGACAAAAGACCTCCAGCCGCTAGATATTGGTGTCAACAGGGCATTCAAAGCTAGACTGCTAACTGCGTGGGAACAGTGGATGACAGAAGGCGAACACACGTGACGTTCACCAAGACAGGGAGACAGCGCCGGACGACATACGCCAACATCTGCCAGTGGATCGTAAATGCCTGGGCAGATATTTCGGTCACAACTGTGGTCCGAGCTTTCCGGAAGGCAGGATTCACAGAACTGCTGGACAACAGCGACACTGACTCCGATTACTTCGAAGAGACGGAGCCGGCCATTTTGGATCCCACATTCGCCCAACTTTTCAATTCGGACACCGAAGGAGAAGAATTCGAGGGATTTATGAATGAAGAATAACTTCAGAAAGTGAGCGTTATGTTTATTTTGTGTGTTGTGACATTAACGTTCGAGCAACATTATGTTGCTATTGCTCTGCACTATTTTGAATTTTACTATGTTTGTGATTGCACATTTGCGTACATTTTGGGAGTGAACAGAGTTGTTAGAACGCTGGTTTTTAATATATTATTAAAGTTTGACTGACCTATCTGACTGTTTTTTTGACATTCCTTTAGCGCAGTTAGATGCGGCTTACAACACGGGGCGGCTTATAGGTGGACAGAGTTTTGAAATATGCCGTTCATTGAAGGCGCGGCTTATAACCCAGGGCGCCTTATGGTGCGGAAAATACGGTAATAAAAGATTTACTTAAAATGTTATGTTTTGTGAGTTTTTTTATGCTACGAACTGTACTTACCGGCGATGTAAACTGAAGGAGACATTTCCGTAATGAAAGCTGCAACACCCTTTTTAGATCCCATCATCACTGCAGCATTATCGGCAGCAAAGCAAACCAAATTCTGCCAAGGAATTTCGTTTGAGTCTATTTCTTCCGCGAGTATTTTGTAAATGTTTTTAGCCTGTGGAAGCCGTATTGCATTCCCTCGCTAATTCCTATGTGTCCGATCGAAAAATCTTGTCTGCACAAGGTGCAATTCGCGTAGTTTTCACCCTTTTTGGAACGGATAATTATTCCCGGATAGGCTTTTGAATATTCTTCACGGAATGACTGCAGTTTTCTTTTCGGTTTAAGACTCGTTTGCGATTTTTCTCCGGCTGATTCCATGATCGTTCGCTCGTTTGGAAACAATAGCAACTGGTGCCTCGTGCTTGGCAGCGGTGCTATAAATAGCCTCGCGCATGGCATTCGGAATGGCTTGATAGGAAGTTACGGGAAGCAGTGTCGATTGTTGTTACGCGATTTCGTGAATAAAACTTTAAAAAAAAAAAAGTTTCTAATTACCGTATTTTCCGCACCATAAGCCGCCCTGGGTTATAAGCCGCGCCTTCAATGAACGGCATATTTCAAAACTTTGTCCACCTATAAGCCGCCCCGTGTTGTAAGCCGCATCTAACTGCGCTAAAGGGAATGTCAAAAAAACAGTCAGATAGGTCAGTCAAACTTTAATAATATATTAAAAACCAGCGTGATGTGGGCGCGCATGGAGTCGTATATCAACATGGACGGAGCTGCGTGAAAAAAGCCACCCGGCCTCTTCGCGTAAACTTACCTTAACCACTCGCTCATCTTTTCTTCACCCATCCATCCCTTCGAGTTAGCTTTTATGATGACGCCGGCTGTAAAGGTCTCTTTTGGCAAGGTCTTCCTTTTGAATATCACCATGGGTGGAAGTTTCTGGCCATTAGCATGGCAAGCTAGAACCACAGTGAAGGATGACTTCTCATTCCCTGTGGTGCGAATATTCACTGTACGTGCTCCCGTTGTATCCACAGTGCGGTTCACAGGAATATCAAAAGTCAGTGGAACCTCGTCCATGTTGATAATGTTCTCTGGCCGGATCTTTTTTTCAGCTATCTTGTTTTTACAATATGCACGGAAAGTAGCCAGCTTTTCTTGAAAGTCTTTAGGCAGTTGCTGTGAAATAGTAGTCCGTGTGCGGATGGAGAGATTGCGTCTTTTCATGAACCGGAAACCTGTCGCTTAGTAGGAGCCATTTTGTGGTCTTTACAGATGTAAACACACAAAGGAAATGAAACGTAATATCCGCGCGCTTCTTCTTCTTCTACGGGGGCGGGTGGTTGCTTACAGTAGAAGAAGAAGCGCTTCCTCTTCTATGGGGGCGGGTGCTTACCTTGGCGGTTGCTTGGCGTAGAAGAAGAAGCACTTCCTCTTCTACGGGGAAAAAAGATGGCGGCTGTTTACCGTAGTTGCGAGACCTAAACTTTATGAAAATTAATCTTAATATTAATCCATATATAAAGCGCACCGGGTTATAAGCCGCACTGTCAGCTTTTGAGTAAATTTGTGGTTTTTAGGTGCGGCTAATAGTGCGGAAAATACGGTAATGAAAAACCGTATTTTTTATCACTGCAACCGTAAACCGGAATAGGTTGATGAAGACCGTACTAATTACGGGAAAACCGGAGTAGTTGGCAGGTATGGTATGTCATGATGCTACAGTATAGATACAAGAGAGTCAAATTTAAATTCCTTTCTTTCCTTTAAACACACAAAAAAGAGTTTGATTGTACCTTAATTGGACTTGAACCGCAAAGTCACACTTGGTCCCAGATATGTCCCTAGTAGAAAGGAAGGAGAGAATGTTAGATTGAGTTTACTGCTATTACAATTTCCTTCTGTCTTGTTGATGATTTACAACATTGACAAGAGAGTTGTCTCAACTTACATAGAGCTGCTGATCTGTTGAACTTGTAGTGGCGTTAATGCAAAGGCGTAACAAGCTTCCTGGAACCGCTGACTGTTGTCGGAGGCTACAATAAACAAAGACAGCACTAACAGCATTGAACATCTACTGATATGTCTAAGCTCAAATCTGTGTTCAGTCATAATAATTAAAAAAAAATAAGTGGGAGGTGGTGGACTCACTCAGACTGGTGGGTTTAATGAGCTCGTCGAGCACGTCGTAGAATGGCAATCTCTGCAGTTTGACGTCGGGGTGAACGGGGTGCAGGGATGAGGGCAGGTGAGGCAGACTGAGCTCATGCTTGGGCCCGAGCAGCGAAACAGGCAACAGAGGCGAGGGCGACCCATGGCTGTCAAAGCCAAGCTGTGCGAGGCCTGCGGGGAGGCTGGAGGCAGAATGGACGCCGGGCAATGCGAGGTCCACCGGCGAAACCATTTTGGTGGGGAATCGCCGTCTGTAGAGCTCTTTAATCTTCATCTGCATGGCAGGACTGCAACCAGCCTTTACGAGGTGGAGAGCTTTTGTCAAAAGTTCATGTTTGCGCCCATGCTTGTTGCGTCCGGCGAACCCCAGCAAGACTTGGAGCTCCGAAACACGAAGGCTCATTACCATTTGCTGGTGAAAAATTAAGAGGTCAAGAGGTTAACACCGTGTTACACATTATCCTAGCTTTCGGCAAGAAACCAATTATGCCTGTCTCTGACATTAAATTAGTAACTCTGGATTTCCACTTAATGCGTAATGGCTGCTGAACGGCGCCGCCAGAAAATATTTCCCTTGTCCGTTGCTGATGTACATTGCATACCTGCCAACTTTTGAAATCAGAAAAACCTAGTAGCCAGGGTCCAGGGGCCGCAGGCCCCGGTAGGTCCAGGACAAGGTCCTGGTGGGGGGTTCAGCTTCGCCCCCCCGACGCAAAATGATTATTAGCATTCAGACAGGTTAAAATGTTGCTAAAACCATCACTTTTCTATCAGTCACAGTGACTTTTCAAAACAAAAATATTACAGCAAAAATCATATGGGTTGATTGACATGTTTATTCTGTAAGCTAACTTCAATAGTTTGAAATTATTTTGACAGTTAATGCCAGTTATCCTGTCAACCTTTCACAAGACTTCAATTTGTTAATTGAAAGTATAAACAGTATAAACACTTTTTACAGTAAACAAATGGTAAAACAGTACTAAACAATTCCATTAAAAAAAAAATTGGTGTCATTATTAACTTTCTGTCCAAGCTTGTATAATCTACTGCCTTGTTCAATTGTAAAAAATATTCTGTGCCTAAAATTCACATTTCTATCACAATTATCATACTGTAAACATGGTAAGCTAACTTCATTAAAATTAATAGTCCTGTCAATAGCATGGAATTACAATTCAAATGTAGTTTTTTTGTAAGCCTTTCAAAAGAATTCAAAATATGAAAAATTAATGAAAATTAATTGAAGCCATCAGACACTTGAAAAGTGGCACATCACATCTCTAATGTAATCATTTTAACTTTTCAACAGAAATAGCACTGCAAAAATATTAAGGACATACTTCTGTATTTTGGTAGTTATGCTGTCAACATTTAACAAGATTTCTTCAACTTGGACTTGAAAGCATAAATAGTATAAACACTTTTAACAGTATAACAGTACTAAACAATTCCAATAGATAACATTGGTGTCATTACCTTTTTGTGGCTAAAATCCGAAAAACGTTGAAAGTTTTCCACTTGTATTGCTAGCAACGGCATTAGACTTGTGTTTTTTTGTCCCAACGTGGTCTTTTACATCGTTAATTCCTCCGTGTCCGATCGAAAAATCTTGTCTGCACAAGGTGCAATTCGCGTAGTTTTCACCCTTTTTGGAACGGATAATTATTCCCGGATAGGCTTTTGAATATTCTTCACGGAATGACTGCAGTTTTCTTTTCGGTTTAAGACTCGTTTGCGATTTTTCTGCGGCTGATTCCATGATCGTTCGCTCGTTTGGAAACAATGGCAACAGGTGCCTCGTGCTTGGCAGCGGTGCTATAAATAGCCTCGCGCATGGCATTCGGAATGGCTCGATAGGAAGTTACGGGAAGCAGTGTCGATTGTCATTGTTGTTACGCGATTTCGTGAATAAAACTTTAAAAAAATATTTTTTTTAATTAATGAAAAACCATATTTTTTATCACCGCAACCGTAACCCGGAATAAGTTGATGAAAACCGTACTAATTACGGGAAAACCGGAGTAGTTGGCAGGTATGACATTGCTACGGCCGCACCGCGCAGCAAGGTAGCTCGGGCTTTAGTGAGATCTTGGTACCGTATTTTTCGGACTATAAGTGGCAGTTTTTTTCATAGTTTGGCCGGGGGTGCGACTTATACTCAGGAGCGACTTATGTGTGAAATTATTAACACATTAGCGTAAAATATCAAATAACATTATTGATCTCATTCACGTAAGAGACTAGACGTATAAGATTTCATGGGATTTAGCGATTAGGAGTGACAGATTGTTTGGTAAACGTATAGCATGTTCTATATGTTATAGCTATTTGAATGACTCTTACCATAATATGTTACGTTAACATACCAGTTGGTTATTTATGCCTCATATAACGTACACTTATTCAGCCTGTTGTTCACTATTCTTGATTTATTTTAAAGTGCCTTTCAAATGTCTATTCTTGGTGTTGGCTTTTATCAAATACATTTCCCCAAAAAATGTGACTTATACTCCAGTGCGACTTATATATGTTTTTTTCCTTCTTTATTATGCATTTTCGGCTGGTTCGACTTATACTCCGGAGCGACTTATACTCATTTAATTCATTTTCATTTATTTATTTATTTCAGGCAATGACATACAAAAATAATAATAATAATTTTTTAAAAAAGTGCAAAGTTGACAACACATAATAATATAAAATTAATATAGTGCAAAAGGTAATGTCTCAAGTTTTGCCGTCCATCAATACCGTATTTTTCGGACTATAAGTCACTCCGGAGTAAAAGTCGCACCGGCCAAAAATGCATAATAAAGAAGGAAAAAAACATATATAAGTCACACTGGAGTATAAATCGCATTTTTTGGGGAAATTTGAAAACTGAACAGATTTTATAGGATAATTTAATCAATGTCAGTAGGACCTTTAATGTGCCTTATTGCAGAAATTAGATTTTTAAAAAGTTGGTTTATTAGAGCCATTTTCTGATCCATAACTCAGAAGGGAGAAATTGTTCAATTGTATGTATTGATAAATTACAATTTGGTCAACATCTAGCCATTCAAAAAACTTAAATTTTGATAATTTACATTTGTTTAATATACTTTTTAAATGTATCAAGTTGCATATTTTCATTTACTGTATTTTTCGGAGTATAAGTCGCTCCAGAGTATAAGTCGCACCAGCCGAAAATGCACAATAAAGAAGGAAAAAAACATATATAAGTCGCACTGGAGTATAAGTCGCATTTTTGGGGGAAATTTATTTGATAAAAGCCAACACCAAGAATAGACATTTGAAAGGCAATTTAAAATAAATCAAGAATAGTGAACAACAGGCTGAATAAGTGTACGTTATATGAGGCATAAATAACCAACTGGTATGTTAACGTAACATATTATGGTAAGAGTCATTCAAATAACTATAACATATAGAACATGCTATACGTTTACCAAACAATCTGTCACTCCTAATCGCTAAATCCCATGAAATCTTATACGTCTAGTCTCTTACGTGAATGAGATCAATAATATTATTTGATATTTTACGCTAATGTGTTAATAATTTCACACATAAGTCGCTCCTGAGTATAAGTCGCACCCCCAAAGTATGAAAAAACTGCGACTTTTAGTCCGAAAAATACGGTACCCACAGGCAGGTGTCTGTGACGGCACTGACTTGACTAGACTTCTGGAAAATGAAAATAAAAATTAAATTTTACCTTGCAGAACGACAACTATTTTTTTCTATTTGTAGCAAACAACAACACAACACTATTATCATCCCTGGCGAGCGTTGCACACACACTGATTGAACTCCTGCTAACCTCTCCGTTTCTGCCCCGTCCCCAAATCAGCTGGTATTTGACACAGGCCCTCAAATAGCTGTCCAGCATGTGCCTGTAATATGATTTTGATTTGTGACCTCCAGAATCAGCATGTCTTCATTACATTACATATAAATTACAAATCTGAGTTTTGGCTTGGGCTGCACAATTAATCAAATTGTAATCACGATCACATTTTGGCTGCCACGATTAGACGAGGGTGATTGTCGTCGAGATCAACATTTAAAAAGCATATCAAACCAAGCTATTTCACAACCGCTGGGGCAGAGAATAGCCCCAAGTAGCACACGCACATCCACGCAGAAGCCTTTGTGTATAAGCACAAAACTACATCACCATGCCAAACTGAGACAGTAACATTACTACTATTTTTAACTTTAACATTACCTAACTTTTCCCCAGGGTTGCTGCAGCCGATCGCTTCGTTTCACTTCATTTCACTTGCTTCACTTCCGTGGTCTGGCGTGCGTTCAAGACCGCACTGCTCTTATTAGATGGAGAGTGGTGTGGACAATATTGGAGACCGACGCATTTGTCCCACCCAAAAAGTATACCGGATAGGGGAAAAATATTTGATTTTGCTTTCATTTTGTAAGGGCAACACAGCGTTGTGTCAATGGTCCCTCCATCACTCACCTGCTTTGACTCTGAGAGTGTTAAGGACGCGAGGAAACATGTGAGGAACGTTGCAACACCTTGTTTCCAACATCTTTTCAGATGGTCCTCGTCAATTACTTAATTGCTGCTAACTTTGTCAGTGTTTCCAATGACAAACTAAACACTAGCTAAAATGTTCTGTCATCTCATTGACTTGACCACATGTAAAGTGACAGTTGTCAGTGAGGCACGTAGCTTGTGTATTAGATGTGTGGTATCGCTCCTATTTATTTTTGTTGGCCAAACACTGAGCCACATGGTGTTGATGGAGAAGAACAAATCTTGTTTATTAGACTTTATCTTCATTGGCCAAACTGCTGTGTGTTTTAAATTGGCATTACAAAGTAAACACAATATTTTGTTTTATTATTTGTAGAGGTCTTTCGTGTCAGAAAGTTAATAATTGAAAAAACAGTTAATGCAACATAGCGTTTTGTGAATGTTTTGCAGTGTATAGTTAATTCCTAAACGACATATTTCTGCTCAAGCTTTCCAGTTACTAATACAGTATGTCTTTCACACTACAAACGATCAAATGTAGGGGTGTAACGGTACGTGTAATTAAATTGAACTGCTTCGGTACAGGGGTTTCGGTTCGGTTCGTAGGTGTACCGAACGAGTTTCCACACGGACATATTAAGTAGCGTAACGCACGTTGTGTAAACAATGCCCACCGAGGCACAACACACGGCATGCTAGCAGCTAACGGGCTAGGATAGACTGACCATACGTCCTCTTTTCACCGGACATGTCCTCTTTTGCTGAGCTGTCAGGGCGGAGTTTCTTAAATGCCTCGAATGTCCGGTATTTTGAGTTAGGGTTGCATGTATTTTCAATGTACGTTCAGGGTTAAGAAGGGGTTAAAAACAAAACAAATTGTACGCGCAGCAGCATTGGTGAGTGAGGGGCAGAGACAGAGAGAGAGAGAGAGTTATGATAAACGTGCATGCGTCGCCAGGCTCTGCTTTTTATCCATACATTTATCACATTTAATTTTTTATTATCTATAGCAGGGGTGTCAAAAGTGTGCGGCCCACAGCAAATGTTTTAAAGGCCCACGGCACATTCTAAAAATACTATTAAAATAAACAAAAACATTACAAAAGTGAAATAAAAAATCTTAAAGGTGAAATGTAATTTAGAAAAAGTTGCAATGTTGACTAATAAAACAAAGCTGTTTTTTTTTTCTTTCAAACTGTCATTGCTCAAAACATAATATTGAATCAAAATCAATGTTATTATGAATTATTGACCTATCCAAGGTTCCCATTACTTCACATCAAATATTACACTAAGAAAAATATTTCTGGTGGAAGATTTTGCAAATTTGGTAAATAAATAACCCAAAAATGTATATTTTGTTGTTTTCTTACTGTACCAAAAATGAACCGAACCGTGACCTCTAAACCGAGGAACGTACCGAACCGACATTTTTGTGTACCGTTACACCCCTAATGATTAGGTCAAGCAGGGGTGTCCAATTGATGACACGTGGGCCAGCATGAAACGTGGCTGTTTTTTGTGGCACCAAAAATGGAAAAATAGAGCGATAGGCATCATGTAATGAGAAAAAGCTGACACATTAATAATAATAACACACAAAAACACAAATAATTGTCTTTAAATATATGGATAACATTTAGCCAGCCTTTTTAATTAGACTATTTAATTAATATTTACATGATGGAGTTGAATTCAACCCCCCCAACACTGTTTTACCTTACATGGTTTATTAATAATTCAAATTTCAATATTGCTAAAAATAATGGTGATTATTGTTTTGGCCATGATCGTGCAGGAGGACTGTTAAAATTATGGACAAATGATATGGCTGTGTTTTTTTAAATCGAGCTCGCCATCATAATTATGACACACGCACTTTCATATTCACTTAGGTGCGGCTGCAACGTATAAAAAAAACACAAGTAGGATCTGATAACCAGCTTGGAATAATCAAAAACAAGGAAACAAAACCACACAAAAGTTTGTAACACAACAAACTGAGAGTAACTCGTATTAACGTGCGTGACTTTGAGGAGGAATATTAAAGTTATAGTTTGTCATGTCTGTGTAATCATGTTTTGTCTTAGTCATGTTTTGTTTAGTTATTGGACTCTTTAGTTTCTGGCTTTTCACTCCCTTGTCTTGTTTCCATGATTACCCATTAGTTTCACCTGTTCCACGTTTGGACTCATTGTGCACTCTTGTTTGTCACCATAGCAACCCATTAGTTTCACGTTTTTGAGTCACGCACCTGTTTTCGTTAATCATGTCTGTAGTATTTTAAGTTCATTGTTTTTCAGTTTGTCTTTCTGGTGACATCCCCACATTTATGCTTCTGTCATGTCTGTGTAATCATGTTTTGTCTTAGTCATGTTTTGTTTAGTTATTGGACTCTTTAGTTTCTGGCTTTTCACTCCCTTGTCTTGTTTCCATGATTACCCATTAGTTTCACCTGTTCCACGTTTGGACTCATTGTGCACTCTTGTTTGTCACCATAGCAACCCATTAGTTTCACGTTTTTGAGTCACGCACCTGTTTTCGTTAATCATGTCTGTAGTATTTTAAGTTCATTGTTTTTCAGTTTGTCTTTCTGGTGACATCCCCACATTTATGCTTCTGTCATGTCTGTGTAATCATGTTTTGTCTTAGTCATGTTTTGTTTAGTTATTGGACTCTTTAGTTTCTGGCTTTTCACTCCCTTGTCTTGTTTCTATGATTACCCATTAGTTTCACCTGTTCCACGTTTGGACTCATTGTGCACTCTTGTTTGTCACCATAGTAACCCATTAGTTTCACGTTTTTGAGTCACGCACCTGTTTTCGTTAATCATGTCTGTAGTATTTAAGTTCATTGTTTTTCAGTTTGTCTTTCTGGTGACATCCCCACATTTATGCTTCTGTCATGTCTGTGTAATCATGTTTTGTCTTAGTCATGTTTTGTTTAGTTATTGGACTCTTTAGTTTCTGGCTTTTCACTCCCTTGTCTTGTTTCCATGATTACCCATTAGTTTCACCTGTTCCACGTTTGGACTCATTGTGCACTCTTGTTTGTCACCATAGCCACCCATTAGTTTCACGTTTTTGAGTCACGCACCTGTTTTCGTTAATCATGTCTGTAGTATTTTAAGTTCATTGTTTTTCAGTTTGTCTTTCTGGTGACATCCCCACATGTATGCTCTGCACATTTCTGACTCTTTTTTCATGTCCATCGTTCACGCTGCTTTTTTTTGTCCAGGCCAAGTAAGTTTTGTTTATTATTGCCACAGTTAGTGTTTTTGGTTGTTCATAGTTTTTGGTTTCATAGTTTGTTCTCCGCCATTGTGCGCACCTTTTGTTTGCTTCCTTGTTTTGTATTTATAGTGTTTAAATAAAAATGTACCTTCATTCCCGTCTCGCCCGAGCCAACTTTCCGTTGCCTTCTAGAAAAACTAAACCCCAGGACCAAGTCTTGACGTAGTTAAAGTACCAATGATTGTCACACACACACACTAGGTGTGGCGAAATTATTCTCTGCATTTGACCCATCACCCTATATCACCCCCAGGGAGGTGAGGGGAGCAGTGGGCAGCAGCGGTGGCTGCGCCCGGGAATAATCTTTGGTAATTTAACCCCCAATTCCAACCATTGATGCTGAGTGCCAAGCACGGAGGTAATGGGTCCCATTGTTATAGTCTTTGGTATGACTCGGCCATATTTAACTTTAACTTTAATATTCCTCCTCAAAGTCACGCACGTTAATAAGAGTTACTCTCAGTTTTAAATTAACACGTTTTACTCACGAGTCACAACCGCTGCTATGAACTTACATCAACCCTGCACTTGTCGATACAGTAATCCACAGGCCAATGATAAGAAAAAAGGAAAAATGTAAACAATATATTATATATATATATATATAATATAAATCATCATATTATATAAGCAAGATGGCATCCATACGAACCTAACATGCTAATTGCATACCTGCCAACTTTTGAAATCAGAAAAACCTAGTAGCCAGGGGCCACAGGCAACGGTAGGTTCAGGCTTCGCCCCCCCGACGCAAAATGATTATTAGTATTCAGACAGGTTAAAATGTTGCTAAAACCATCACTTTTCTATCAGTCACAGTGACTTTTCAAAACAAAAATATTACAGCAAAAATCATATGGGTTGATTGACATGTTTATTCTGTAAGCTAACTTCAATAGTTTGAAATTATTTTGACAGTTAATGCCAGTTATCCTGTCAACCTTTCACAAGACTTCAATTTGTTAATTGAAAGTATAAACAGTATAAACACTTTTTACAGTAAACAAATGGTAAAACAGTACTAAACAATAACATTAAAAAAAAAAATTGGTGTCATTATTAACTTTCTGTCCAATCTTGTATAATCTACTGCCTTGTTCAATTGTAAAACATATTCTGTGCCTAAAATTCACATTTCTATCACAATTATCATACTGTAAACATGGTAAGCTAACTTCATTAAAATTAATAGTCCTGTCAATAGCATGGAATTACAATTCAAATGTAGTTTTTTTGTAAGCCTTTCAAAAGAATTCAAAATATGAAAAATTAATGAAAATTTATTTAAGCCATCAGACACTTGAAAAGTGGCACATCACATCTCTAATGTAATCATTTTAACTTTTCAACAGAAATAGCACTGCAAAAATATTAAGGACATACTTCTGTATTTTGGTAGTTATGCTGTCAACATTTAACAAGATTTCTTCAACTTGGACTTGAAAGCATAAATAGTATAAACACTTTTAACAGTATAACAGTACTAAACAATTCCAATAGATAATATTGGTGTCATTACCCTTTTGTGGCTAAAATCCAAATTTATTCTAGTCCATGCTCAATTATTGCCTCCGTAAATAAAACTTCGGCATTTATCACATCCAAAGAATCTGTTTGGGCGACTAAAAACATTGAAAGTTTTCCACTTGTATCGCTAGCAACGGCATTAGACTTGTGTTTTTTTGTCCCAACGTGGTCTTTTACATCGCTAATTCCTCCGTGTCCGATCGAAAAATCTTGTCTGCACAAGGTGCAATTCGCGTAGTTTTCACCCTTTTTGGAACGGATAATTATTCCCGGATAGGCTTTTGAATATTCTTCACGCAATGACTGCAGTTTTCTTTTCGGTTTAAGACTCGTTTGCGATTTTTCTCCGGCTGATTCCATGATCGTTCGCTCGTTTGGAAACAATGGCAACTGGTGCCTCGTGCTTGGCAGCGGTGCTATAAATAGCCTCGCGCATGGCATTCGGAATGGCTCGATAGGAAGTTACGGGAAGCAGTGTCGATTGTCATTGTTGTTACGCGATTTCGTGAATAAAACTTTAAAAAAAAAAAAAAAATTTAATTAATGAAAAACCGTATTTTTTATCACTGCAACCGTAACCCGGAATAGGTTGATGAAAACCGTACTAATTACGGGAAAACCGGAGTAGTTGTATGACCTTGCAAATATTACACTGTAGTTGACTTGTCCAAGATGTGAAAATCAGATGTTGATAAAAGACTTACCTGCTGTGAGATGTTACATTATGTTGTGGTGCATAACGGCAATAAAAAATTCTAACAAAATACATTCCTAGTGCCCACCCATTAGGACGTTTCAAAGTGTCAAATGTGATCCACTTTGAACACCGAGTATATTATTTTGAAACTAAATGCTCTGCCTGTATTTAGCACAGGGTCCAGTCTCCTAACACATTGACTGGAATGGAAACATAAAAAGTCTGCCGCCGTGGCAGCGCTGTTCCGCAACCATTACACATCCTGTGGAAATCCGGGGCAAGAGCTAAAAAAAAAACCCAACATTTTTAGCTTCTCTCTGGTGCAGTGTAATGACAGTAGAAGCAACATCTCCTGCATGCTTTTAATTGTTTGAATACACCCACAACTAGAGACAGATGTTATCTTGACGATAAATCCACTTGTTCCTCATGCTTTAGCCCAGGGTTTTTCCAACCACTGTGCCGCGTGAAATACAGTCTGGTGTGCCGTGGGAGATTATGTAATTCACCTAGCTGGGTTAAAAGTATTTTTTGCAAACCAGTAGTTATAATCCGCACATAATGTGCCATTGTTGTCTGTGCTGTTTCGAGCTCGGCAGAGTAACCGTGTAATAGATGCTTTGTAGATGTCGGGAACGACGACGATGGTTTGTCGTGATCAAAATATGCAGACGACAGCGGGAGGCAGCGTGCAGGTAAAGCAAAAATAAACAAAAGGCGAGTGCCGCTAAGAAAAGACTATGCAAAACGAAACTAAAAACTGAACTGGCTGCAAAGTAAACAAAATAAGAATGCTGGACGACAGCAAAGACTTGCAGCGTGTGGAGCAGAGACGGCGTCCACAAAGTACACCCGAACATGACATCACAATCAACAATGTCCACACAAAGAAAGATAGCGTCCGCACAACAAATAGTCTTGATTGCTAAAACAAAGCAGGTGCGGGAAATAGCGCTCAAAGGAAGACATGAAACTGCTACAGGAAAATACCAACAAAACAGAACAAAAGCCACTAAAATAGGAGCGCAAGACAAGAACTAAAACACTACGCACGGGAAAACACCAAAAAAGTCTAAATAAGTCACGGTGTGATGTGACAGGTCGTGACAGTACACCTACTTTGAGACAAAAGCTATTGTGATGCATGGTGTGTTATGGTTTGAATTCACTGCGATGCGGTGGCGACTTGTCCAGGGTGTACCCCGCCTTCCGCCCGATTGTAGCTGAGACCCCAAAAGGGACAAGCGGTAGAAGATGGATGGATGGGTTTGAATTCATATCCAACAATTGCGAAAATGACTTTTTACTGTCAATATCAACTGCTTGGTTTAATTTTTGAATGTTTTCTGCTGGTGGTGGGCCTCCAGATTTTTTCAATAAACAAATTGTGCCTTGGCTCAAAAAAAGGTTGAAAAACACTGCTTTAGCCATTAGGCACAGCTGCATGCAGTAAGTTATATCACACCCTTTTGAACAATCGCAAGAGCCCACTGTACACGAGCCAAAAACAATATTGTTTTGAGGCATACAAGGTAAAATCCCACACATCTGAGTAAACAAACCATAGAGCAGTGAACGTAACTCTGCCTAAAAAATATTTGGCAAAACATAAACAAATCATAATCCTATTAAAAGACAAACGTGGAATGCAATACCTTCCCTTGTTATACGCAGGTACATTCATTCTTAGTAATCAATACCAAGAGCACAATTCTAATGCCTGCTCAGTGGCCTTGTGGTTAGAGTGTCCGCCCTGAGATCGGTAGGTTGTGAGTTCAAATCCTGGCCGAGTCATACCAAAGACTATAAAAGTGGGACCCTGCATCAAGCAGCATCAAGGGTTGGAATTGGGGGTTAAATCACCGAAATGATTCCCGAGCGCGGCCACCGCTGCTGCTCAGTGCTCCCCTCACCTCCCAGGGGGTGGAACAAGGGGATGGGTCAAATTCAGAGGGTAATTTCACCACACCCTAGTGTGTGTGTGACTATCAGTGGTACTTTAATTTTAAATCCAAGAGAGCACAATTCGCTATCTAATGAAGAAGTCTGATGACACCAGGGGGAGCTCCACAAACCACGTTAAACCCAGATTCCGATCTAACAAAGGTCTTAACTCATTCTCTTTCTATGCCACATCAATATGGAATGCATTCCAAACAGGTGTAAAAGAAAGTGCATCTCTATCCTCCTTCAAAACCGCACTAAAAGAACATCTCCAGGCAACGTCAACCCTAAACTAACACATACCTGCCAACTTTTGAAATCAGAAAAACCTAGTAGCCAGGGGCCCCGGTAGGTCCAGGACAAAGTCCTGGTGGGGGGTTCAGGTTCGCCCCCCGACGCAAAATGATTATTAGCATTCAGACAGGTTAAAATGTTGCTAAAACCATCACTTTTCTATCAGTCACAGTGACTTTTCAAAACAAAAATATTACAGCAAAAATCATATGGGTTGATTGACATGTTTATTCTGTAAGCTAACTTCAATAGTTTGAAATTATTTTGACAGTTAATGCCAGTTATCCTGTCAACCTTTCACAAGACTTCAATTTGTTAATTGAAAGTATAAACAGTATAAACACTTTTTACAGTAAACAAATGGTAAAACAGTACTAAACAATTCCATAAAAAAAAAAAATTGGTGTCATTATTAACTTTCTGTCCAAGCTTGTATAATCTACTGCCTTGTTCAATTGTAAAAAATATTCTGTGCCTAAAATTCACATTTCTATCACAATGATCATACTGTAAACATGGTAAGCTAACTTCATTAAAATTAATAGTCCTGTCAATAGCATGGAATTACAATTCAAATGTAGTTTTTTTGTAAGCCTTTCAAAAGAATTCAAAATATGAAAAATTAATGAAAATTAATTTAAGCCATCAGACACTTGAAAAGTGGCACATCACATCTCTAATGTAATCATTTTAACTTTTCAACAGAAATAGCACTGCAAAAATATTAAGGACATACTTCTGTATTTTGGTAGTTATGCTGTCAACATTTAACAAGATTTCTTCAACTTGGACTTGAAACACTTTTAACAGTATAACAGTACTAAACAATTCCAATAGATAACATTGGTGTCATTACCTTTTTGTGGCTAAAATCCAAATGTATTCAGCCAGTGCGATTGGAATTATTGCCTCCGTAAATAAAACTTCGGCATTTATCACATCCAAAGAATCTGTTTGGGCGACGAAAAACGTTGAAAGTTTTCCACTTGTATCGCTAGCAACGGCATTAGACTTGTGTTTTTTTGTCCCAACGTGGTCTTTTACATCGCTAATTCCCCCGTGTCCGATCGAAAAATCTTGTCTGCACAAGGTGCAATTCGCGTAGTTTTCACCCTTTTTGGAACGGATAATTATTCCCGGATAGGCTTTTGAATATTCTTCACGGAATGACTGCAGTTTTCTTTTCGGTTTAAGACTCGTTTGTGATTTTTCTCCGGCTGATTCCATGATCGTTCGCTCGTTTGGAAACAATGGCAACTGGTGCCTCGTGCTTGGCAGCGGTGCTATAAATAGCCTCGCGCATGGCATTCGGAATGGCTCGATAGGAAGTTACGGGAAGCAGTGTCGATTGTCATTGTTGTTACGCGATTTCGTGAATAAAACTTAAAAAAATATATATATTTTTTAATTAATGAAAAAACTTATTTTTTATCACTGCAACCGTAACCCGGAATAGGTTGATGAAAACCGTACTAATTACGGGAAAACCGGAGTAGTTGGCAGGTATGCTAACACCCTCCCCCTTCCACATCCCACCTCCCCGGATTGTTAATAATCAAATGTAAATAATCAAATGTATGTACCTGTTCTTATGCTTTCTGAACTCACTATGTTCACTGCTCACTGTGCATATCCTACCAAGTCAGACCTACACTGTTTCAATGTCCATTTCTCTGATGAGAAACCCCCTCCAGGATTGTAAATAATTCAATGTAGGGCTGGGCGATATATCGATATACTCAATATATCGCGGGTTTGTCTCTGTACGATATAGAAAATGACTATATTGTGATATTTGAGTATATGTTCTCACACAGCTGCTTTCAGCTGCGGGCATTACACTACAGACGTTTCCCACTCTTTCTTGTCTCTCCTTCTCACAGAGACATAAAAAACAAGCGCACCTTCTTACATACGTCACGCGTGCAACGTCACACGCCCTCCCCGAGCAGAGAGGTAGCGTAACATTAGCTGCGATGCTAACGGTGCATTGCGAGTGGTAATACGAGAGAGAGAAGGTGCGAATCTGGTAACAAATGGAGGAAGAATTAATTCCCAAGAAAAAACAGCAGGGGGTCCATCGTCTGGCGGTGGTTTGGCTTCAAGCGGGAATATGTTGAACAATTATGCGGCAAAAGCCTTGCTACAAAAAGTAGCATTACTGCTAATTTGTAGCATCATTTGAAAAGTCACCCGCTAGAGAATGAGGAGTGCTTGAAACTGCATGTCGACATCTCCGTTCGGTGCCACACTAACAAAATGCCAAAACAACTATTTCCAGATCAACACCGTATGAAAAAAATAGTCAACAGAAGGAGATAACGTCCGCAGGAACCTACCACATAGCGAAGGACATACACTATTTGATTTCCTATTATGCAGCTCATTTTTATTTGACACTTATTGAAATATCTTATGTGACATGCACAAAAGTGCACTTTATTTGTTTTAAACTACTGTAGTGGCGTTCTGTACAAAAAGTGCACTTTAATTTAGTGTTGTTTTGATATGTCATCTTAGTGACATAATGCACAAAAGTGCACTAATAGCTTGTTTTAAAATGTCTCTGACAATCTTGCACTTTCTGTTTTGAAATGACATGAATGTTTGTGCCACTGCTTAATAACTGTTTAATAAATACACTTTTAGTTGTGATTTCCCTCTCTGCATGAAAGTTTAAAAGTAGCATATATTAATGCAGTATGAAGAAGAATGTTTTAGTGTACACATAGAATCATCATACTGCTGTGATTATATGCATCAAGTGTTCATTCAAGGCTAAGGCAAAATATCCACATATACAGGTAAAAGCCAATAAATTAGAATATTTTGAGAAACTTGATTTATTTCAGTAATTGCATTCAAAAGGTGTAACTTGTACATTATATTTATTCATTGCACACAGACTGATGCATTCAAATGTTTATTTCATTTAATTTTGATGATTTGAAGTGGCAACAAATGAAAATCCAAAATTCCGTGTGTCACAAAATTAGAATATTACTTAAGGCATTTTAATACAAAAAAGGGATTTTTAGAAATGTTGGCCAACTGAAAAGTATGAAAATGAAAAATATGAGCATGTACAATACTCAATACTTGGTTGGAGCTCCTTTTGCCTCAATTACTGCGTTAATGCGGCGTGGCATGGAGTCGATGAGTTTCTGGCACTGCTCAGGTGTTATGAGAGCCCAGGTTGCTCTGATAGTGGCCTTCAACTCTTCTGCGTTTTTGGGTCTGGCATTCTGCATCTTCCTTTTCACAATACCCCACCTATTTTCTATGGGGCTAAGGTCAGGGGAGTTGGCGGGCCAATTTAGAACAGAAATACCATGGTCCGTAAACCAGGCACGGGTAGATTTTGCGCTGTGTGCAGGCGCCAAGTCCTGTTGGAACTTGAAATCTCCATCTCCATAGAGCAGGTCAGCAGCAGGAAGCATGAAGTGCTCTAAAACTTGCTGGTAGACGGCTGCGTTGACCCTGGATCTCAGGAAACAGAGTGGACCGACACCAGCAGATGACATGGCACCCCAAACCATCACCCAACCATGCACATTTTGCATTTCCTTTGGAAATCGAGGTCCCAGAGTCTGGAAGAAGACAGGAGAGGCACAGGATCCACGTTGCCTGAAGTCTAGTGTAAAGTTTCCACCATCAGTGATGGTTTGGGGTGCCATGTCATCTGCTGGTGTCGGTCCACTCTGTTTCCTGAGATCCAGGGTCAACGCAGCCGTCTACCAGCAAGTTTTAGAGCACTTCATGCTTCCTGCTGCTGACCTGCTCTATGGAGATGGAGATTTCAAGTTCCAACAGGACTTGGCGCCTGCACACAGCGCAAAATCTACCCGTGCCTGGTTTACGGACCATGGTATTTCTGTTCTAAATTGGCCCGCCAACTCCCCTGACCTTAGCCCCGTAGAAAATCTGTGGGGTATTGTGAAAAGGAAGATGCAGAATGCCAGACCCAAAAACGCAGAAGAGTTGAAGGCCACTATCAGAGCAACCTGGGCTCTCATAACACCTGAGCAGTGCCAGAAACTCATCGACTCCATGCCACGCCGCATTAACGCAGTAATTGAGGCAAAAGGAGCTCCAACCAAGTATTGAGTATTGTACATGCTCATATGTTTCATTTTCATACTTTTCAGTTGGCCAACATTTCTAAAAATCCCTTTTTTGTATTAGCCTTAAGTAATATTCTAATTTTGTGACACACGGAATTTTGGATTTTCATTTGTTGCCACTTCAAATCATCAAAATTAAATGAAATAAACATTTGAATGCATCAGTCTGTGTGCAATGGATAAATATAATGTACAAGTTACACCTTTTGAATGCAATTACTGAAATAAATCAAGTTTTTCAAAATATTCTAATTTACTGGCTTTTACCTGTATATGGTGTATCGTGACATGGCCTAAAAATATCGAGATATTAATAAAAGACCATATCGCCCAGCTCTGATGATTAACTTGTGTGATGACTGTATTATGATGATAGTATATATTTGTACCATGAATTGATTAACGTGGACCCCGACTTAAACAAGTTGAAAAACGTATTCCGGTGTTACCATTTAGTGGTCAATTGTACGGAATATGTACTGAACTGTGCAATCTACTAATAAAAGTCTCAATCAATCAATCAATTGTGGTTAGAGTGCCCACCCTGAGATGGGTAGGTCGTGACTTCAAACCCCGGCCGAGTCATACCAAAGACTATATAAATGGGAGCCATTACCTCCCTGCTTGGCACTCAGCATCAAGGGTTGGAATTGGGGGTTAAATCACCAAAAATTATTCCTGGGCGCGGCACCGCTGCTGCCCACTGCTCCCCTCCCCTCCCAGGGGGTGAACAAGGGGATGGGTCAAATGCAGAGGACAAATTTCACCACACCTAGTGTGTGTGTTACAATCATTGGTACTTTAACTTTAACTTTAAAGTCTGATGACTAGCATGTTCCACCCATCCATTTTCTACCGCTTGTCCCTTTTGGGGTCGCAGGGAGTGCTGGAGCCTATCTCAGCTACATTTGGGCGGAAAGCGGGGTACACCCTGGACAAGTCGCCACCTCATCGCAGGGCCAACACAGATAGACAGACAACAGTCACACACTAGGGACCATTTAGTGTTGCCAATCAATCTATCCCCAGGTGCATGTCTTTGGAGGTGGGAGGGGCCTATCCCCAGGTGCATGTCTTTGGAGATGGGAGGGGCCTATCCCCAGGTGCATGTCTTTGGAGGTGGGAGGAAGCCGGAGTACCCGGAGGGAACCCGCGCAGTCACGGGGAGAACATGCAAACTCCACACAGAAAGATCCCGAGTATGGCGTCACATTAGTGCCAAAAATCCAAGCGCATAAAAACTGTTATCGCGCGCTGATTCTCCACTTCGTGCGCACGCGCGACACCCTTTTGCGCACGCGTGGTGCCTTTTTGCGCGCACGCGGTGCCTTTCTGCGCGCGCGCCATCTCGGTCTCTGCGCTCTCTGTGTAGTCCTGGCATCTCTCCTCGCGCTGCCTGTTTCTTTTTGGCACTTTGGGGGCGGGTATGCTTAGGCGGCCCCTCCTTTCTGATCGGCTCTGAGCATTTTTCATATAACCAATCATTCTCCAGCGTAGCAACGTTGTAGCCATCTTACCTCGGACATCTATCCTCGATCATTACATTGATGTCAATGGTACATGTACTAATTACCTTACCATAACTTGCTCGATTTTCGACCAATTTACAAACGGTTTGCCTTGTTACAAATCTTATTACATGTAGATATGACATAGGATGCTGTACCTGTTGAAATTACCTCTTTCGCTTTAAAAATAAAATGACTTAATTGTGCAACATAGTTGTGTAGGGTCAGTGTTAGTCAGTTCTCTGATTATTTTAAACTGTTTCAGAATACATTATTAAAAGGCTATTTTTAACATTTTAAAAACAAAATTCAAATATTATTTCATTAATTTTATGGCTGAATCAAAAGAAATTCCATAAATTAGAAAACAAATGTTCAAGAAGAAGTGAAATTATAAAATAATGTTATGGTTGGATGTTATTGCTGGTGGACCAGTTCTGGCTGAAAGATGTGATTATGGTGTTTGTTGTCTTATTATTTAATTTGGGTCACATTTTGTATTACCCTGTATTGTGTTTATGTGGTATGAAATAACCTTCATCAGTGTGTGACATTTTTTTTATCCACTTCTTCCTCCGTAAATCTTGATACATATTGACGATGACCCGCCCTGCTATACTTCTGATTGGCTCTGAGCATTTTTCGCCTGACCAATCAGAAAGAAGGGGCCGTCTAAGCATACCCGCCCCCAAAGTGCCAAAACGAAACATGACAAGACGGCGCGCGCACAGAAAGGCACCGTGCGCGCGCGCAAAAAGGCACCACGCGCGCGCAAAAGGGTGTCGCGCGCGCGCACGAAGTGGAGAATCAGCGCGCGATAACAGTTTTTATGCGCTCGGATTTTTGGCACTAATGTGACGCCATACCCGAGCCCGGGATTGAACTCACGACTACACAGGACCTATGATTGTGAGGCAGATGCACTAACCCCTGTTCCACCGTTCCGCCCAGTAATCAAATTCAAGAGCACAATTCTGATGCCTGCTCAGCGGCCTTGTGGTTAGAGTGTCCGCCCTGAGATCGGTAGGTCGTGAGTTCAAATCCTGGCCGAGTCATACCAAAGACTATACAAATGGGACCCAAGTTAGCATCAAGGGTTGGAATTAGGGGTTAAATTACCAAAATGATTCCTGAGCACGACCACCGCTGCTGCTCACTGCTCCCCTCACCTCACCTCCCAGGCGATAGGTCAAAAAGAGAATAATTTCACCACACTTGGTTTGGTGGCTGCAGGATTAGGTCTCTGCTTTTTGCAGATGATGTGGTCCTGATGGCTTCATCTGGCCAGGATCTTCAGCTATCGCTGGATCGGTTCGCAGCCGAGTGTGAAGCGACTGGGATGAGAATCAGCACCTCCAAGTCCGAGTCCATGGTTCTCGCCCGGAAAAGGGTGGAGTGCCATCTCCGGGTTGGGGAGGAGATCTTGCCCCAAGTGGAGGAGTTCAAGTACCTCGGAGTCTTGTTCACGAGTGAGGGAAGAGTGGATCGTGAGATCAACAGGCTGTGTCTTCAGTAATGCGGACGCTGTATCGATCCGTTGTGGTGAAGAAGGAGCTGAGCCGGAAGGCAAAGCTCTCAATTTACCGGTCGATCTACGTTCCAATCCTCACCTATGGTCATGAGCTTTGGGTTATGACCGAAAGGACAAGATCACGGGTACAAGCGGCCCAAATGAGTTTCCTCCGTCGGGTGGCGGGGCTCTCCCTTAGAGATAGGGTGAGAAGCTCTGTCATCCGGGGGGAGCTCAAAGTAAAGCCGCTGCTCCTCCACATCGAGAGGAGCCAGATGAGGTGGTTCGGGCATCTGGTCAGGATGCCACCCGAGCGCCTCCCTAGGGAGGTGTTTAGGGCACGTCCGACCGGTAGGAGGCCGCGGGGAAGACCCAGGACACGTTGGGAAGACTATGTCTCCCGGCTGGCCTGGGAACGCCTCGGGATCCCCCGGGAGGAGCTGGACGAAGTGGCTGGGGAGAGGGAAGTCTGGGCTTCCCTGCTTAGGCTGCTGCCCCCGCGACCCGACCTCGGATAAGCGGAAGAAGATGGATGGATGGAATGGACTTCTTCCTCCGTAAATCTTGATACATATTGACGATGACCCGCCCTGCTATACTTCTGATTGGCTCTGAGCATTTTTCGCCTGACCAATCAGAAAGAAGGGGCCGTCTAAGCATACCCGCCCCCAAAGTGCCAAAACGAAACATGACAGCGCACAGACCGAGACGGCGCGCGCACAGAAAGGCACCACGCGCGTGCGAAAGGGTGTCGCGCGCGCGCACGAAGTGGAGAATCAGCGCGCGATAACAGTTTTTATGCGCTCGGATTTTTGGCACTAATGTGACGCCATACCCGAGCCCGGGATTGAACTCACGACTACTCAGGACCTATGATTGTGAGGCAGATGCACTAACCCCTGTTCCACCGTTCCGCCCAGTAATCAAATCCAAGAGCACAATTGTGATGCCTGCTCAGTGGCCTTGTGGTTAGAGTGTCCACCCTGAGATCGGTAGGTCGTGAGTTCAAATCCTGGCCGAGTCATACCAAAGACTATACAAATGGGACCCAAGTTAGCATCAAGGGTTGGAATTAGGGGTTAAATTACCAAAATGATTCCTGAGCACAACCACCGCTGCTGCTCACTGCTCCCCTCACCTCACCTCCCAGGCGATAGGTCAAAAAGAGAATAATTTCACCACACTTGGTTTGGTGGCTGCAGGATTAGGTCTCTGCTTTTTGCAGATGATGTGGTCCTGATGGCTTCATCTGGCCAGGATCTTCAGCTATCGCTGGATCGGTTTGCAGCCGAGTGTGAAGCGACTGGGATGAGAATCAGCACCTCCAAGTCCGAGTCCATGGTTCTCGCCCGGAAAAGGGTGGAGTGCCATCTCCGGGTTGGGGAGGAGATCTTGCCCCAAGTGGAGGAGTTCAAGTACCTCGGAGTCTTGTTCATGATTGAGGGAAGAGTGGATGGTGAGATCGACAGGCTGTGTCTTCAGTAATGCGGACGCTGTATCGATCCGTTGTGGTGAAGAAGGAGCTGAGCCGGAAGGCAAAGCTCTCAATATACCGGTCGATCTACGTTCCCATCCTCACCTATGGTCATGAGCTTTTGGGTTATGACCGAAAGGACAAGATCACGGGTACAAGCGGCCCAAATGAGTTTCCTCCGCCGGGTGGCGGGGCTCTCCCTTAGAGATAGGGTGAGAAGCTCTGTCATCCGGGGGGAGCTCAAAGTAAAGCCGCTGCTCCTCCACATGGAGAGGAGCCAGATGAGGTGGTTCGGGCATCTGGTCAGGATGCCACCCGAGCGCCTCCCTAGGGAGGTGTTTAGGGCACGTCCGACCGGTAGGAGGCCGCGGGGAAGACCCAGGACACGTCGGGAAGACTATGTCTCCCGGCTGGCCTGGGAACGCCTCGGGGTCCCACGGGAAGAGCTGGACGAGGTGGCTGGGGAGAGGGAAGTCTGGGCTTCCCTGCTTAGGCTGCTGCCCCCGCGACCCGACCTCGGATAAGCGGAAGAAGATGGATGGATGGAATGGACTTCTTCCTCCGTAAATCTTGATACATATTGACGATGACCCGCCCTGCTATACTTCTGATTGGCTCTGAGCATTTTTCGCCTGACCAATCAGAAAGAAGGGGCCGTCTAAGCATACCCGCCCCCAAAGTGCCAAAACGAAACATGACAGCGCACAGACCGAGACGGCGCGCGCACAGAAAGGCACCACGCGCGTGCGAAAGGGTGTCGCGCGCGCGCACGAAGTGGAGAATCAGCGCGGGATAACAGTTTTTATGCGCTCGGATTTTTGGCACTAATGTGACGCCATACCCGAGCCCGGGATTGAACTCACGACTACTCAGGACCTATGATTGTGAGGCAGATGCACTAACCCCTGTTCCACCGTTCCGCCCAGTAATCAAATCCAAGAGCACAATTGTGATGCCTGCTCAGTGGCCTTGTGGTTAGAGTGTCCACCCTGAGATCGGTAGGTCGTGAGTTCAAATCCTGGCCGAGTCATACCAAAGACTATACAAATGGGACCCAAGTTAGCATCAAGGGTTGGAAATAGGGGTTAAATCACCAAAATGATTCCTGAGCACGACCACCGCTGCTGCTCACTGCTCCCCTCACCTCACCTCACCTCCCAGGCGATAGGTCAGAAAGAGAATAATTTCACCACACTTGGGTTTGGTGGCTGCAGGATTAGGTCTCTGCTTTTTGCAGATGATGTGGTCCTGATGGCTTCATCTGGCCAGGATCTTCAGCTCTCGCTGGATCGGTTCGCAGCAGAGTGTGAAGCGACTGGGATGAGAATCAGCACCTCCAAGTCCGAGTCCATGGTTCTCGCCCGGAAAAGGGTGGAGTGCCATCTCCGGGTTGGGGAGGAGATCTTGCCCCAAGTGGAGGAGTTCAAGTACCTCGGAGTCTTGTTCACGAGTGAGGGAAGAGTGGATGGTGAGATCGACAGGCTGTGTCTTCAGTAATGCGGACGCTGTATCGATCCGTTGTGGTGAAGAAGGAGCTATGAGCTCTCAATATACCGGTCGATCTACGTTCCCATCCTCACCTATGGTCATGAGCTTTGGGTTATGACCGAAAGGACAAGATCACGGGTACAAGCGGCCCAAATGAGTTTCCTCCGCCGGGTGGCAGGGCTCTCCCTTAGAGATAGGGTGAGAAGCTCTGCCATCCGGGGGGAGCTCAAAGTAAAGCCGCTGCTCCTCCACATCGAGAGGAGCCAGATGAGGTGGTTCGGGCATCTGGTCAGGATGCCACCCGAGCGCCTCCCTAGGGAGGTGTTTAGGGCACGTCCGACCGGTAGGAGGTCGCGGGGAAGACCCAGGACACGTTGGGAAGACTATGTCTCCCGGCTGGCCTGGGAACGCCTCGGGGTCCCACGGGAAGAGCTGGACGAGGTGGCTGGGGAGAGGGAAGTCTGGGCTTCCCTGCTTAGGCTGCTGCCCCCGCGACCCGACCTCGGATAAGCGGAAGAAGATGGACGGATGGATGGATAGTGTGTGTGACTATCAGTGGTACTTTAACTTTAAAACACAAATCACAGAACAGGAGTCAGGTGTGCCACAGGGTGAACTTGGTAAAAAAAACACAGGCTTATTTGGGGATGGATCAAATGTGACAATCATTGGTACTTTAACTTTAAATCCAAGAACCTCTTAATATCGCTAAAATTCGTTCCATTTTGTCCACTAGCGACGCTGAGATCATTATTCATGCGTTCGTTACGTCTCGTCTCGATTACTGTAACGTATTATTTTCGGGTCTCCCTATGTCTAGCATTAAAAGATTACAGTTGGTACAAAATGCGGCTGCTAGACTTTTGACAAGAACAAGAAAGTTTGATCATATTACGCCTATACTGGCTCACCTGCACTGGCTTCCTGTGCACTTAAGATGCGACTTTAAGGTTTTACTACTTACGTATAAAATACTACACGGTCTAGCTCCAGCCTATCTTGCCGATTGTATTGTACCATATGTACCGGCAAGAAATCTGCGTTCAAAGAACTCCGGCTTATTAGTGATTCCCAGAGCCCAAAAAAAGTCTGCGGGCTGTAGAGCGTTTTCTATTCGGGCTCCAGCACTATGGAATACCCTCCCGGTAACAGTTAGAGATGCTACCTCAGTAGAAACATCCATCCATCCATTTTCTACCGCTTATTCCCTTTGGGGTCGCGGGGGTCGCTGGAGCCTATCTCAGCTACAATCGGGCGGATGGCGGGGTACACCCTGGACAAGTCGCCACCTCATCGCAGGGCCAACACAGATAGACAGACATTCACACTCACATCCACACACTAGGGCCAATTTAGTGTTGCCAATCAACTTATCCCCAGGTGCATGTCTTTGGAAGTGGGAGGAAGCATTTAAGTCCCATCTCAAAACTCATTTGTATACTCTAGCCTTTGAATAGCCCCCCTTTTTTTTTTAGACCAGTTGATCTGCCGTTTCTTTTCTTTTCTCCTCTGCTCCCCCCTATCCCTTGTGGAAGGGGAGACACACAGATCCGGTGGCCATGGATGGGGTGCTGGCTGTCCGGGGTCGGGACCCGGGGTGGACCGCTCGCCTGTATATCGGTTGGGAACATCTCTGCGCTGCTGACCCGTCTCCGCTCGGGATGGTTTCCTGCTGACCCCACTGTGGACTGGACTCTTACTGTTATGCTGGATCCACTATGGACTGGACTCTCACAATATTATGTCAGACCCACTCGACATCCATTGCATTCGGTCTCCCTAGAGGGGGGGGCGGGGGGGTTACCCACATATGCAGTCCTCTCCAAGGTTTCTCATAGTCATTCACATCGACGTCCCACTGGGGTGAGTTTTTCCTTGCCCTTATGTGGGCTATACCGAGGATGTCGTTGTGGCTTGTGCAGCCCTTTGAGACACTTGTGATTTAGGGCTATATAAATAAACATTGATTGATTGATTGATTGATTAATGTTAAGCAGAGAGCCCAATTCGCAATCTAATGAAGAAGTCTGATGACCAGCATGTTGAATGCATGTAATAACTGCTGCAACGGCCATACTCACAAGAGCATGCAGGAACAAAAATGCCATATTTTAGACACATGTTAACCGAGGACATCCTTCTAGAAACATCAGTAAGGTGACAAGAGACGACGACAATTGGACACT
>NC_084557.2:48345691-48355691 GCF_033978685.3 Nerophis lumbriciformis
CCGCGGGCCAAATTGTAATTTCATTTGGCCCTTGAGGCGATATCAAATTAACATTAGAGCTGGCCCGCCGGTATTATAACACCGCATTCACCGCTAATACTCATACTTGCCAACCCTCCCGATTTTCAGTGCCCCTCTCGAAAGTCTCCCGGGGCTACCATTCTCCAGAATTTCCACCCGGACAACAATATTGGGGGCGTGCCTTAAAGGCACTGCCTTTAGCGTCCTCTACAACCTGTCATCACGTCCGCTTTTCCTCCATACAAACAGCGTGCCGGCCCCTGTCACATGATATATGCAGCTTCTACACACACACAAGTGAATGCAAGGCATACTTGATCTACAGCCATACAGGTCACACTGAGGGTGGACGCATAAACAACTTTAACACTGTCACAAATATGCGCCACACTGTGAACCTGTCATGTCTGTGTAATCATGTTTTGTTTTAAGTCATGTTTTGTTTAGTTTCTGGCTTTTCACTCCCTTGTCTTATTTGCATGATTACCCCATTAGTTTCACCTGTTCCACGTTTGGACTCATTGTACACTCTTGTTTGTCACCATAGCAACCCATTAGTTTTCACCTGTCACGTCACGCACCTGTTTCACGTTTTGAGTCACGCACCTGTTTTTGTTAATCATGTCTGTGTTATTTAAGCTTTTCATTTTCTGTTGTTCGTCCTGACGACATCACCACATTTATGCTCTGTCCATTCTTTCCATGTCCATTCTTCATGCATCTATTTTTGTCCAAGCCAAGTAAGTTTTTGTTCCATGTTTATAGTCTTTTTGGTTTCATAGTTTGTTCTCCGCCATTGTGCGTGTCTTTCGTTTGTACTTTTTTGCTATAGTCTTTTGGTTTCATAGTTTATTCTCCGCCACTGTGTGCGCTTTTCGTTTGTACTTTTTTTTTATGTATTAATAAATCATGTACCTTCATTCCCGTCTCGCCCGAGCCAACTTTCCGTTGCATCCCGGAAAAGCAAACACCCAAGATCAAGTCATGACAGAACCCACAGCAAACAAGAATGACAAACACATTTCGAGAGAACATCCGCACCGTAACACAACAGAACAAATACCCAGAAGCCCTTGCAGCACTAACTCTTGCGGGACGCTACAGTATACACCCCCCTCTACCACCAAACCCCGCCCACCTGAGCCCCGACATTAATGAAGTAGCATCCCAGAAAAGATGTCAGGTATCTGGCTTGGGCACATCAGATTAGATCAGTGTGTCGCAAACTGAGCAGTTTAAAGTGATTTATTCATTGTTATTTTATTTTCAAATTTGTGGAAATAGTTAATGTTGATATTTACCTCAGAAGGCTGCAAATAGAAAAGAGGCATTCAATTTTTTATTGAAATTTTATTTAATATACCATTGATGTTTTTTTGTTTGTTTTTTGAAAGATGATTTTGCACTATTAAGTTATATAAGCATTGCTTGTTCCATATTCAGTGTTAAAGCAAATCAGCGTAGCAAACCGAGCAATAATTAACGTTTTATTCATGCACTTTCTCTTGCTACTTCAAGGCTTGAATGTTTGATTCATTCATTATTGTTATTTTATTTTCAAATTTATTATTAGCCCGTGGAAAAAGTTTATTTTGATATTTACCTCAGAAGGCTGCAAATAGAAAAGAGGCATTCAATTTTTATTTAAATTGTATTTGATATGCCATTGATATTTTTGAATTATTATTATTTGAAACTGGATTTTGCATGTCACTATAAAGTTATATAAGCCTTGCTTGTTCAATATTCAATGCAAAACTTGTTTGGGTCCCTATTAAAAGGTTCATTTGTTCAACCTTGGCCCGCGGCTTTGTTCACTTTTACATTTTGGCCCACTCTGTATTTGAGTTTGACACCCCTGCTTAAGGTAATGATGCTCTTTCGATGAAAACACTAATCAATTTTATGTTGACGCTGCCTACATGAAGTACATTTGCACACATTAATTTCAGTGTAAGAGCTGCAGCACACAATTGTTGAGTTTTGATTGATGTTTGTAGAAATGTAGTTCTGCATCATATATAAAAAGTAACCATAATTCTAACTCAGTATGATACAGTGCAGCACCAGCATATTTTAACTATCTGCAAAATTAAAAGTGTAAAATCAGTGATATAACGCCTGTAATGGCGCTCAACATGCATTTGTAACATGTCAACAATTTATCACCAGATCAGCACATAATATGAAACTCATATTTTTCTATTGTTAGAAAATAGGTACATACATTCCTATAACAGTAATATATGTTTCCCTAATGTGCATGTTTGTCACTGCTGATCCACCAGGCTGCTGTTGTTGGAGCTTGAATTACAAACATGTAAAAGGGGGTTTCTTAAAGCAATAAATCAATCAAATATTACAGTGTTGGAGTAAAATGCCAGATTTTGGGGCTCACCTTTTAAATGTTGAAATTCACGTTCCAGCTTTTTCCTCAGCTCAACCTGCTCTAAGAGTTGCTTCTGTAGCTCCTCTAAAAAAACACAAAGAAATACTGTAGATAAGGATATTTTTTTACATCTTATTTTTGCCTTTTTTTTTTTTTTTTTTTTATTAAAAAAAATCTAATTTATAGTATAGTTAATGTTAGGCTGTCGTTCAGAATCTGCTGAAATATTATAGGCTTCCAGTCAGGGCCGGCCCGTGGCATAGGTCGTATAGGCAAATGCTAAGGGCACCGTCCATCAGGGGGCGCCACGCCAGTGCCACAAATGTTAGAGAAAAAAAAAAAAAAAGTTGGTACTATTATTTCTAAATACAAAAAAATAATCCCACGTTAATTAAAATGCAAAGTAAAGCCTATATAATGGAAATATTATTTGTTACAACATTACGCCCCCCACCGCACGGTGCGCCCCTTCCCTTCCGGTATCATGACTCTTTTTGGACGTCACCACATCAAAAAAATCAACACAAGATGTCAAAACGGCCAAAACTGTCAGGTGCCCAGGGAAGAAAAAAGAGAAAAGAAGAGGAGGAGAAACGAGAAAAAGACAAGAGGTAGCAGGTAGGTAACGTTAGCCTACATGAAATTATTTGTCTGTTACAGAATGTGATAGTAACCTGGCTTTTTAGCATTAAGCTAATGTTACATGATTCGGCAATTGCTAATCAATAAGTAGCTAGTTCTGTTTTAACGTCGGGTTAATATTGTGGAGGGGGCTAAATTGTTATGGAAAATAATAATGTAACGTTAGGTAATAACAGTACTCCCACCTTACATTCCTCAGGGACATTTGTATTAGATCTTTTAAGCAGGTGTTTTTTGTTTACATTGTTATTGCCTTCTGGTTAGCTAATGTTTGCCCTGCAGGTAATAGTCACTTTTCCACCCCTTTATATATTAGGTATAGTTGTAAGCCTAGTTGTTAAAGTGCACATCATTAATGTAAATTAAGCAATATGTATGTAAAAATATTGTATTTCATATATTCAGTTTTTATTTTTTGCATTCATTTATTTATTCATATTTTTTTTTATCTTGTTAACTATTCTGATTGTTAATTTGCTTTCTTTAAGTAAAAAAAAGGTCAAAGACAAAGCTATTCGGTTTCTTGTGAGTATATACACTTCACTGCCGATGTGGGGGGGCGCCACCTAAAATCTTGCCTAGGGCGCCAGATTGGTTAGGGCCGGGCCTGGCTCACGCCATACTTGCCAACCCTCCCGAATTTTCCGGGAGACTCCCGAAATTCAGTGCCTCTCCCGAAAACCTCCCGGGACAAATATTCTCCCGAAAATCTCCCGATTTTCAGCCGGAGCTGGAGGCCACGCCCCCTCCAGCTCCATGCGGACCTGAGTGAGGACAGCCTTTTTTCATGACGGGAGGACAACAGGGTGACAAGAACTAAATCATCCAGACTAGAGATAAATTGTATTATTATGTTTATTTTACCTAAAAATAAATATATTTATTAATTAAAAAAAAAAACCTAAATACATTTTTACTATATTTTGCTAAAAACATCAAAATTAATTGTATTTTTATTTGTATTTTTTCGTGACTCCTTATTACATCCAGCCATAGAATTATACATTAAAATAAACATATTTGAAATAATTGATTTTAAATTATCATAATTCATTTAAAATGACCATATTTAATTATTAAAATAATTGCTTGTTTATCAACAACTTTAGCATTTTATTCATTACATTTTGAAACTCTCAGAAGCCAAGTTATGTTATATTCCTTAATATTTATTTATGCAAGTTTGAAGTATCAATTATCTAAACACAGTTTTGTTTGCATATTTTCATATATATATATATATATATATATATATATATATATGTATGAAATACTTGACTTGGTGAATTCTAGCTGTCAATATACTCCTCCCCTCTTGACCACGCCCCCAACCACGCCCCGCCCCACCCCCGACCACGCCCCCAACCCCACCTCCCGAAATTGGAGGTCTCAAGGTTGGCAAGTATGGCTCACGCGTCCTCTGCGCACAGTAAATCTATCTAAATCCCACTCTAAACAAAATAAACAAATAGTTGGTTTTGTATGATTTTGCAATGCAACTGTGAATAACAGGTGACGAAAGGCGGCCACAACAGATAAAACAATGTTTGTCAACACTTAAATTAAATTGTGGAGACACTTTAAGGAGGACAGGAATTCCATCGGTCCCTTTATTTAGCGAAATTGTTTGTCGGCCAGGGGCTTCACTAACTTTTACGGACAGGGGGGGGCTTAGCCCCCAGGAGATGCACAGGATGCGAGCGAACGTTACGCACGAGCACAAAACTTCACAAACGGCTAACAAAGACTTAGAAATTATTCATTGTTATTATTATTTTTTTTTTTAAATGCACAGGACAAAATTAAATGCTCCCCGGGGCGATGGCATTTAACCATTTTTTTTCTTTTTCTTCTTTTTATGTATTTATTAATTTTACATTTTATATTAAATGCCTTGGTTTTTCCTCCCTCTGAAAATCCTATAAAATGTTTAACAAGCCATCCTATAATAATGCAACAGCTATTAATGTAACAATACAATAAAACAAATATATTTAATGATGTTTTTTCATTATTTTATCAATAGGCTAATGTACATTACTTTATATAGATTCTACAAGAAACACAAAACTTAAAAACTAAATTATTTACAATTGCACACACAAGGTTTCGTGCAGCTTCACTCATTGTAAAGGAAGATAATGTGCTTCGTACACCCGCAGGACCGCAAGCAAGGTCGCAGAGAAAATGCGGGCTGGAATTTGAGTGATGTGGGCATTTTCTATATGAACAAGTGGAATGGATTGGATACCGACGCACTAAAGGGGCGCTCTACCTTACGCTACGAAGTAAGGGGAAACTGAGTGAATAATAACAGGTTATATGATTATTTATTTAAACTCATATTCGGGCCACTTTATAATGAATGTGTCGGCATGTATTTGTAAAAAACAACAAAAAAAACACCAAATTATTTAGGGGGGCTTAAGAATATTTTAGGGGGGCTTGAGCACTTAAACAATGTGTAAAATACTTTTATCTAGCAAAACTGGTCGTTGTCTCCCGTACAAACCAAGCCAAAAGCAACTCTTTGTCATCTGCTCTCTCTCTCTCACCTGCACCAACACACACTGTGGCAATTAGCCACTGGTGCGTTTATGGCCACACAAAAAGTTGGACAACTCCAACACTACACGCAGGGCCGGCCCGTGGCATAGGCCGTATAGGCAAATGCTAAGGGCGCCGTCCATCAGGGGGCGCCACGCAAGTGCCACAAATGTTGGAGAGAAAAAAAAAAAAAAGAGAAAAAAAGTTGGTACTATTATTTCTAAATACAAAAAAATAATCCCACGTTAATTAAAATGCAAAGTAAAGCCTATTTAATAGAATTATTATTTGTTACAACATCCCCCCCCCCTCGCACGGTGCGCCCCCTCCCTTCCCGTATCATGACTCTTTTTGGACGTCACCACATCAAAAAATCAACACAAGATGTCAAAACGGCCAAAACTGTCAGGTGCCCAGGGAAGAAAAAAGAGAAAAGAAGAGGAGGAGAAACGAGAAAAGACAGAGGTAGCAGGTAGGTAACGTTAGCCTACATGAAATTATTTGTCTGTTACAGAATGTGATAGTAACCCGGCTTTTTAGCATTAAGCTAATGTCACATGATTCGGCAATTGCTAATCAATAAATAGCTAGTTCTGTTTTAACGTCGGGTTAATATTGTGGAGGGGGCTAAATTGTTATGGAAAATAATAATGTAACGTTAGGTAATTACAGTACTCCCACCTTACATTTTTCAGGGACATTTGTATTAGATCTTTTAAGCAGCTGTTTTTTGTTTACATTGTTATTGCCTTCTGGTTAGCTATATTTGCCCTGCAGGTAATAGTCACTTTTCCACCCCTTTATATATTAGGTATAGTTGTAAGTAAAAAAAAAAAGGTCAAAGACAAAGCTATTCGGTTTCTTGTGAGTATATACACTTCACTGCCGATGTGGGGGGGCGCCACCTAAAATCTTGCCTCGGGCGCCAGATTGGTTAGGGCCGGGCCTGACTACACGTAACGTGTAAAATTCAGGTGGTTTTACTATGACTCCTCAATCAGTGTGCTTATTCTACTGTCATTTGTTAAGAATGCTATTTTTTTTATATTAATCAAGACTACATAATTGCTAATACAAATATTTATTTTACGGACAGAAAGTTAATAAACATTTCATCACATGTGAATGTTTTAAAGGGAACTAAATGTGATCTCTGAAAGGGATACACAATCTTTCCAAAGCAGGACCTCCACCCAGGCATAAAATACTAGCTGATTTAAAAAAAAAAAACAATATTTAAGTGGGCCAAATCACATTTATTAGAAAATAATCTCTTGAAATTGACTAGTCACTTGATTATAATAATAAGACATTTAAATTGTCTGTATTCCACTCAATGCTCTGGTGTTTGTGCGTTTGCTCACACATGAACAATTAGAGGCAACATTGCTTCCAGTGTATTTTCAAAATTTCACATCTCTCAAAAAAAACCATCTAATTCCATCAAAAAACCTTAATTTTGTCAGATTTTTGGATGTACATAATTTGACTTCAAATTGTGCATTTTAAAAACAATAAACAAAAAAATAATTTTATTTGCTGGAACTACATTTAAAACGCCGGTTATAATCTAGGCCTGCCGGTGAAATAATTAGGGGTGATGTTTAAATACAATAATAATAATAATCAATGCAAATATAATTGATGAAAAATACATAAATTGATGAGGAAAAAAATAATAATAATTTAAAAAAAATGACAATACCTTTTGCGAGGGTCTGAATGTTTCTTTTTGCTTGCAGAGGTCTTGACGCGTCTTCATCTGGACACAAAAATAAACACACACAAAAAAATTTTAAAATACAATAACGTGGAAAATAATATGAATTATTACCGTCGTCGTTCGGCTCCCGTTGGTTTTCTTCGCTGCTGCTTTGTTCACTAAAAGACTTGCTTTCCACCTCGTCCACGGTGGAGGACGGCTCCTCTTTACTCGCAGCATCATCTTGCAAGGAAAAGACGCACCGTTTAATTTAATTGCAAAATATCTTATTATTATTTTTTTTTACAATTAAATGTTGATAAGAGGTAGATTTCTGACCATGTGTGGTAATAATAATCCCCAAAGGCTGGTAGCTCGCAGCTCTAAAATGGTATGGACTGCTCCTTTGTTGCGGCTCAATTCCCTCCTGCGTGGACGCGTAAAGTCAAGTCAACTTTATTTATATAGCACGTTTTAAATTGAACCAAAGTGCTTTACAGGTTAAAAAAGCATAGAGCAAAAGAACAAAAACAAACAAAGAAAATAAACAACGAAAGAGATGAACAAGATAGTGCAAAAACAATACGGCAAAAGGGGCTGAATAAAAAGTAAAAATTTGCTAAAAAAACCCCCACAATAACAAACAAAGAAAATAAACAACGAAAGAGATGAACAAGATAGTGCAAAAACAATACGGCAAAAGGGGTCGAATAAAAAGTAAAAATTTGCTAAAAAAAACCCCCACAATAACAAACAAAGAAAATAAACAACGAAAGAGATGAACAAGATAGTGCAAAAACAATACGGCAAAAGGGGTCGAATAAAAAGTAAAAATTTGCTAAAAAAAAACCCCACAATAACAAACAAAGAAAATAAACAACGAAAGAGATGAACAAGATAGTGCAAAAACAATACGGCAAAAGGGGTCAAATAAAAAGTAAAAATTTGCTAAAAAAAAAACACACAATAACAAACAAAGAAAATAAACAACGAAAGAGATGAACAAGATAGTGCAAAAACAATACGGCAAAAGGGGTCGAATAAAAAGTAAAAATTTGCTAAAAAAAAACACAATAAACACGCAAATTACAAATATTATTTAATCAAATGTATCATTTTGTAGTTGACACTCACGTGGATAAATGGGCTCTCCGCGGACTGTTTGCTCGGCACTTCTCGGTCACGTGACTGGGGCTCCACGCGTGGGGCCTGCGTGACTTTGTGGGACTCGTCCGAGGGAGGAGACCGGGCCCGGGGACACGGCAAGGACGGCGGCCTGCGGGTGTCCTCGTCCTCCGGCGTTTTGTCGCTCTCCACATCCACGTCCGCGTCCGCGTCCGCGTCACTGTCCACGCACGGCGACGCGGACCGGTAGCTGGAGCTCTCGCTTAAAAAGTCCGGCGACAAGTAGCGCGTGTACGGGCCGCGGTTCCCGTATAATTTGGCGATGCAGTCCGCGTCTTTAACCACGGGCCGGAAGGCGGAGACGTAGCCGAGCTTCCGCGCGACCGCGTTGCTTTCGTCCCCGGACTTGTCGTCCTCGTTCCGGGCGGACTGCGTGCTGGAGCAGCGCTCGCTCTCCGCCGTGCTGTCTTTGGACGCGTGGTCGGAAATGTCCGCGTCCGCGTGTCTGTGGAGGGGCAGGAGCTCGGGCGGGGGTTTGTACGGCGGCATCGGCAAGGCACCGGCGGCGGGCCAGAAGACGGGGAAAGACGGGTAGGCGCTGACGTCCTTGGCGCCGGGCCACAGGAGGCCGGCTTTGCTCTGCTCGCCCAGGATGCCGTCGTCCTTTTTCGGGCACAGGCCGAAGGCCGGGAAGCCGTACGGGTGCGGGAAGAGCGGCGGGGGGATCTTCTGGAGCATACCGAAGCCCTTACTCGGTACCGGGATGACCGGGTAGCTGCGCGGGGTCATGTTAATGCTGCTGACCCGGTTCTCCTCAGAGCCGTGGATCTTCGCCGGCACTTCCTGGTGCGGACTCGGGCCGTGATGGTGCGACTTGAGCGGCGAGCCCCCGCCCGGCATGGTCCTCTTGCGGCTCCCGCCGTTAAACATGGCCTTGACGTCCTCCCACGCGTGTAAAACGTCAGTCTGGCTGCTCTTGTCGGACAGTTTCAGGTGTCTCCTCCACGAGTTGAAGTTGGCCGCGTCCGGCTGCGTGTATTTGGACTCGGGTGCTCGGTGGGAGTGGAATATGAACTTATTGGGGGAGAAGTACATGTTGCAGTAGGCGCATTTGATGCACTTGGCCCGGGAGCTGTTGTAGCGGGCCGGGATGAAGCTGCCGCGGCTCCCCCACGCACACTCGTGGGTGACGTCGAAGGCGAAATTCTCCGGTAGCTTCGGCGGCGAGTGCGCGCCCAGGAAGGACTTGCAGAGCCGCTCCGCCTCGCGTTTGGTGATCATGCCGCACCGCCGGGACGAGATGGGCATGGCGCCCGCCCGCCGGAGGATCTCCAGCTGCACGGGGGTGCACTGCACGCAGGTGATGCCCAGCGCCACGCGGCGGTTGTGGATCTCGTTGTAGCTGTAGTTCTTCAGCAAGGTGTTGGAGATCTGCGCCAGGCACAGACGCTCCTGGCCGTCGATCACCAGGGAGACGATGGGTATTCCGTACAGCACCGTCTCGCCCACCTGGTTGGGCTTCAGGTTCGGGTAGGAAAGTTCTTGCTTGGACGCCGGAGAGGAGCTGGAGTCTC
>NC_084557.2:48358191-48360691 GCF_033978685.3 Nerophis lumbriciformis
TATATACATTGTTATGGTATTGCTGTGTATTGTTTTGTTATATATATATACATACTGTATATATATATATATATATATATATATATATATATATATATATATATATATATACAGTATGTTTTCCTTCTAAGGTTTAAGTTTTCCAATGTGTATTTATTTTATATTTAATTTTTTTAAATGAATTTATTAATCAATCCAAAAAAACAATACACAGCAATACCATAACAATGCAATCCAATTCCAAAAGCAAACCCGACCCAGCAACACTCAGAACTGCAATAAACAGAGCAATTGAGGACACACAAACATGACACGTAACAATCTAAAAGTAGTGAAACAAAAATGAATATCATCAACAACAGTAGCAATATTAGTAATTATTTCAACATAGCAGTGATTAAAAATCCCTCATTGATATTATCATTACAAACATTAATTACAAAATATAATAAAAAATGAACAATAGTGTCACAGTGGCTTACACTTGCATCGCATCTCATAAACTTGACAACTTGTGTCCAATATTTTCACAAAGATATAATAAGTCATATTTTAACGTGTATTTATAGGATGTTTTACTTTCCTATTTTCACATTAAAAACAAACAAACCTCAACATTGAATTACCAGGCCTAAACAATTATCTTATGTAAGAGTTGTATCTTATATTTAGCCTTTGCTTTTAATTTTTGGCAGACCATTGACCACCTTGGTACAAACGATGTCAAATGGAAGGATCCCAGCATTGGCGTTGTTAGGCCTATTTTAGGGGGGCTTGAGCCCCCCTAAAATATTCTTAAGCCCCCCTAAATAATTTGGTGTTATATATATATATATATATATATGTCTTAATAAGGTTATCAAAAAAATAGTGCTCGATACCGTAGTAGAGCGCAATATATGTATGTGTGAGAAAAAAAATCACAAGACTACTTCATCTCTACAGGCCTGTTTCATGAGGGGTTCCCTCAATCAAAATCTCCTGATGATTGAGGGAACCCCTCATGAAACAGGCCTGTAGAGATGAAGTCGTCTTGTGATTTTTTTCTCACACATACATATATATATATATATATATATATATAATTTTTTTTTTTTTTTTAACAAATACATGCCGACATATTCATTATAAAGTGGCCCGAATATGAGTTTAAATAAATAATCATATAACCTGACATTATTCACTCAGTTTCCCCTCACTTCATAGCGTGAATCACCAAAAATGATTCACTGCTGCTGCCCACTGCTCCCCTCACCTCCCAGGGGGTGATCAAGGGGATGGGTCAAATGCAGAGGACACATTTCACCACACCTAGTGTGTGTGTGTGACAATCATTGGTACTTTAAGGTAGAGAGCCCCTTTAGTGTGTCGGTATCCTGCGGTCCTTGGACTTGTTCATATAGAAAATGCCCACATCACTCTTGTAGAATCTATATAAAGTAATATACATTAGTCTAATGTTAAAACAATGAAAAAAAAAACATTAAATATATTTGTTTTATTGTATTGTTACATTAATAGCTGTTGTATTGTTATAGAATGGCTTGTTAAACATTTCATAGGATTTTCAGAGGGAGGAAAAACCAAGGCATTTAATATAAAATGTCAAATTAATAAATACATTAAAAGAAAAAGAAAAAAAATGGTTAAAAGCCATCGTCCCGGGGAGCATTTCATTTCGTCCCGTGCATTTTTTAAATAATAATAATAACAATGAATAATTTTTAAGTCTTTGTTAGCCGTTTGTGAAGTTTTGTGCTCGTGCGCTACGTTCGCTCGCGTCCTGTGCATCTCCTGGGGGCTAAGCCCCACCCTGTCCTTAAAAGCTAGTGACGCCCCTGTGTGTGTCCAATTTGGTGAGTTTTGAAGCATGTTAAGGGGGTCAAATTACAGCTCAAAGAGGCGGCGGTATTATAATAATCAAGAAGAAAAAACCTTACAATTACAATAGGGTCCTCTGTCCCAAAGGGACATTCGGTCCCTAATAATTCCAAAATATATCAATGGCATATCAAATCAAATTTAAATAAAAATGGAATGCCTCTTTTCTATTTGCAGCCTTCTGAGGTAAATATCAAAATAAAATGTTTCCACAGGCTAATGAATTTGAAAATAAAATAATAATAATGAATAAATCAAACATTCAAGCCTTGAAGTAGCAAGGGTTCAATCTCTCTCCTGTGCTAGTTTGAAGCCGACACGACAAACGCGCTCAGAGGAGATAATGTTTGAAAATAGGTGACTGTTTTACCCAACTTTTGTTTTAAAGGGGAATTGCAAACTTCTTGTTGATTTTTGCTGGGGACTGTCAAAGAATGAAATATAGGTCTAAGTGAGACCTACATAGAGGTTTTTGTTTCATGTCTCTAAGACATTCCTACTGGAAATTACAGGCTGTTTTGTCTGTGTTTTGGGGTTTGGTTTTTTGATTAGATCACAACTTTTGCCAGTCCTGGTGTGTGTGTCCAATTTGGTGAGTTTTGAAGCTTGTTAAGGGGGT
>NC_084557.2:48370691-48390691 GCF_033978685.3 Nerophis lumbriciformis
GAGAAAAAAGTTGACACATTGTGAGAAAAAGACTGCTTTTATTAATTTTTTGTTTGTAATTGTTTTTTAATCTTCATTATTTACTTCAAGTTATTACAGTATTTCTCGATATACGCACACACACACACACACACACACACACACACACACACACACACACACACACACACACACACACACACACACACACACACACACACACACACACACACACACACACACGCTTGCATTTCTTACCTTCTTGAGACCTCCGAAAAAAGCCTACCTCTTTAGGAACACCCTTTCTAGATATATAAACATTTGTATTTACAACATTAATAATATATACATACTATGCAAATATAAAAAATCTTGTTGTGAAAAATGAGTTGGAATTTCACAAGAAAAAGGTCACAATTTCAAGAGAAAACTTAAAATTTTGGCAGTGTTATAATAAAAGTCGGAATTTTACTCAACGCAAGTCAAAATTAGACAAGAAAAACTGAACATTGGTGTAATATTATGATAAAAGTTGGAATTTTACTCAAAAGAGTTACAATTTTACAAGAAAAGCTTAAAATGTTGTCAATTTTATGAAAAAAGTCGTAATTTTACTCGATAAAAAAAGTCACAATTTTATAAGAAAACTTTAAAATGTTGGCAATATTATAATAATAATTTTACACGACAAAAGTCATACATTTACTCAAAAAAATGTCACTATTTTACAAGAACAACAAAAAAATTGGCAATATCGTGGTAAAAGTCAGAAATTTATACGACAAATGTCACCATTTTGCAGTAAAAAGTAATAATTTTTACATGAAAAAGTAATCATTTTAGGGGAAAATATTGCAATGTTACAGAAACAGAAAGAATATGAAAAATTGTTACCAATTTTATGAGACAAAAGTCGACACATTGTGAGAAAAAGACTGCTTTTATTAATTTTTTGTTTGTAATTGTTTTTTAATCTTCATTATTTACTTCAAGTTATTACAGTATGTCTCGATATACGCACACACACACACACACACACACACACACACACACACACACACACACACACACACACACACACACACACACACACACACACACACACACACACACACACACACACACACACACACACACGCTTGCATTTCTTACCTTCTTGAGACCTCCGAAAAAAGCCTACCTCTTTAGGAACACCCTTTCTAGATATATAAACACTTGTATTTACAACATTAATAATATATACATACTATGCAAATATAAAAAATCTTGTTGTGAAAAATGAGTTGGAATTTCACAAGAAAAAGGTCACAATTTCACAAGAAAACTTTGGCAGTGTTATAATAAAAGTCGGAATTTTACTCAACGCAAGTCAAAATTAGACAAGAAAAACTGAACATTGGTGCAATATTATGATAAAAGTTGGAATTTTACTCAAAACAGTTACAATTTTACAAGAAAAGCTTAAAATGTTGGCAATTTTATTTAAAAAAAAGTTGTAATTTTACTCGATAAAAAAAGTCACAATTTTATAAGAAAACTTTAAAATGTTGGCAATATTATAATAATAATTTTCCTCGACAAAAGTCATAAATTTACTCAAAAAAATGTCACTATTTTACAAGAACAACAAAAAAATTGGCAATATCGTGATAAAAGTCAGAAATTTATACGACAAATGTCACCATTTTGCAGTAAAAAGTAATAATTTTTACATGGAAAAAGTAATCATTTTACGGGAAAATATTGCAATGTTACAGAAACAGAAAGAATATGAAAAATTGTTACCAATTTTATGAGAAAAAAGTTGACACATTGTGAGAAAAAGACTGCTTTTATTAATTTTTTGTTTGTAATTGTTTTTTAATCTTCATTATTTACTTCAAGTTATTACAGTATGTCTCGATATACGCACACACACACACACACACACACACACACACACACACACACACACACACACACATACATGTCTTGCCTACTTTGTGTGGACCCACGTTTGGTTAGTAGGTTGTGAGGGCCCCCCTTTCCACACACATGCTTGCATTTCTTACCTTCTTGAGACCTCCGAAAAAAGCCTACCTCTTTAGGAACACCCTTTCTAGATATATAAACATTTGTATTTACAACATTAATAATATATACATACTATGCAAATATAAAAAATCTTGTTGTGAAAAATTAGTTGGAATTTCACAAGAAAAAGGTCACAATTTCACAAGAAAACTTAAAATTTTGGTAGTGTTATAATAAAAGTCGGAATTTTACTCAACGCAAGTCAAAATTAGACAAGAAAAACTGAACATTGGTGCAATATTATGATAAAAGTTGGAATTTTATTAAAAAAGTCGTAATTTTACTCGATAAAAAAAGTCACAATTTTATAAGAAAACTTTAAAATGTTGGCAATATTATAATAATAATTTTACTCGACAAAAGTCATAAATTTACTCAAAAAAAATGTCACTATTTTACAAGAACAACAAAAAATTGGCAATATCGTGATAAAAGTCAGAAATTTATACGACAAATGTCACCATTTTGCAGTAAAAAGTAATAGTTTTTACATGAAAAAGTAATCATTTTACGAGAAAATATTGCAATGTTACAGAAACAGAAAGAATATGAAAAATTGTTACCAATTTTATGAGACAAAAGTCGACACATTGTGAGAAAAAGACTGCTTTTATTAATTTTTTGTTTGTAATTGTTTAATCTTCATTATTTACTTCAAGTTATTGAGTGAATATCCTTTTTTTTTTTAATTAATCAGTCCAACAAAATAATACACAATAATACAATAATAATTCCAAAAGCAAACATTCAGAATAACAATCAACAGAGCAAAACGTAGTCAAACAAAAATGAATAATATCAACAACGGTATCAATATTAAACCCTTTTTTTATTTGTATTTTTATGCACCAGCAATCTAACAGTGTTGACAAAGTCCTTGTGACCTTTTTCCATTTTATCCGAAACTTTTGCAGAAACTAATTTCTTTCTTCTCTGCATGAGTAAAGCAAACGTTCCCACTCGCTGGTTCACAATCCAGTTGTAGATTGTAGCTGGATGTTGGTAAATGTTTCCTCACCCGCACGCATCATTGCTCCCGTGCCATCAATGCCTTTTTTTCTTGTTAAAGAATCCATCTTTAAGGTAAAGTGGAGCAAACTGGCACACTTCCCAATATGTAAATCCACGTGCTAATTCACAACATGATTTCACTTCAGCTTGCAAGCAAATGAGATTTTAATTGAAAATGAGATCCTTCACGGAGGCTCTCGCTTGAGATGTGCGGCACGGGAATGATGCTTTTCTCCGATTCTTTCGAGATACAAGGGTCGTAGTTGTTTGTTCTCTCTCTATTCCTCTATCTCTCTCTCTCTCTCTCTCGCTCTCTGACAATGTTTTTTCGGGCAGACATTCATTTCCATGCAACCTGGCGGTTAGTGTGAAATTAACATTGTGCTTCATCTCCTCGTCTGTATGTGGAAGACTCTATTAACATTTGTGTATTTTCATTCTGTTAATAGCATCCAAACACGCCCACTAGTCGGGGTGATTTAGTCCGAGTAGGTCCTTTTGATTATGACAAGTTATTAGGGTTGTACGGTATACCGGTATTAGTATAGTACCGCCATATTAAGATAGATAGATGGATAGATAGGTCTTTATTGTCATTGCACAAGTACAAACTCCGTTTCCATATGAGTTGGGAAATTGTGTTAGATGTAAATATAAACGGAATACAACAAATCATTTTCAACCCATATTCAGTTGAATATGCTACAAAGACAACATATTTGATGTTCAAACTCATAAACTTTTTTTTTTTTTTTTTGCAAATATAATTAACTTAGAATTTCATGGCTGCAACACGTGCCAAAGTAGTTGGGAAAAGGCATGTTCACCACTGTGTTACATCACCTTCTCTTTTAACAACACTCAATAAACAATTGGGAATTGAGTAAACTAATTGTTGAAGCTTTGAAAGTGGAATTCTTTCCCATTCTTGTTTTATGTAGAGCTTCAGTCGTTCAACAGTGCGAGGTCTCCGCTGTCGTATTTTACGCTTCATAATGCGCCACACATTTTGGATGGGAGACAGGTCTGGACTGCAGGCGGGGCCAGGAAAGTACCCGCACTCTTTTTTTTATGAAGGCACGCTGTTGCAACATGTGCCGAATGTGGCTCGGCATTGTCTTGCTAAAATAAGCAGGGGCGTCCATGAAAAAGACGGCGCTTAGATGGCAGCATATGTACCTGTATGTACCTTTCAGCATTAATGGTGCCTTCACAGATGTGTAAGTTACCCATGCGTTGGGCACTAATGCACCCCCATACCATCGCAGATGCTGGCTTTTGAACTTTGCGTCGATAACAGTCTGGATGGTTCGCTTCCCCTTTGGTCCGGATGACACGATGTCGAATATTTCCAAAAACAATTTGAAATGTGGACTCGTCAGACCACAGAACACTTTTCCACTTTGCACGAGTCCATCTTAGATGATCTCGGGCCCAGAGAAGCCGGCGGCGTTTCTGGGTGTTGTTGATAAATGGCTTTCGCTTTGCATAGTAGAGCTTTAACTTGCACTTACAGATGTAACGACCGACTGTATTTAGTGACAGTGGTTTTCTGAAGTTTTCCTGAGCCCATGTGGTGATATCCTTTAGAGATTGATGTCGGTTTTTGATACAGTGCCGTCTGAGTGATCGAAGGTCACGGTCATTCAATGTTGGTTTCCGGCCATGCCGCTTACATGGAGTGATTTCTCCAGATTCTCTGAACCTTTTGATGATATTATGGACCGTAGATGTTGAAATCCCTCAATTTCTTGCAATTGCACTTTGAGAAACGTTGTTCTTAAACTGTTTGACTATTTGCTCACGCAGTTGTGGACAAAGGGGTGTACCTCGCCCCATCCTTTCTTGTGAAAGACTGAGCATTTTTTGGGAAGCTGTTTTTATACCCAATCATGGCACCCACCTGTTCCCAATTAGCCTGCACACCTGTGGGATGTTCCAAATAAGTGTTTGATGAGCATTCCTCAACTTTATCAGTATTTATTGCCACCTTTCCCAACTTCTTTGTCACGTGTTGCTGGCATCAAATTCTAAAGTTAATGATTATTTGCCAAAAAAAAAAAAATGTTTATCAGTTTGAACATCAAATATGTTGTCTTTGTAGCATATTCAACTGAATATGGGTTGAAAAGGATTTGCAAATCATTGTCTTCCGTTTATATTTACATCTAACACAATTTCCCAACTCATATGGAAACGGGGTTTGTACAACGAAACTTAGTTTTCAGCACAAACCCGTTCAAGATGAGACAAACAAACAGTGTGCAGGGTTACAGAACAGGAACGCCGATGAGTCGCCACAAGGCGCCCCGTAAAAGATGGGAAAAAGGTAAAATGCTGGGCAAGGATGAGTAAAAAAATACAATCTAGACTGGGCTCCTAAGGGGAGATTTTCAGGAGGGGCACTGAAATTCGTGAGTCTCCCGGGAAAATCGGGAGGTTGAAACCGATACCGATAATTTCCGATATTACATTTTTGTCATGTCTGTTGATCATGTTTTGTTTAAGTTGTGTTCCGTTTGGGTTTTGTACACTTAGTTCCTGCTTTTCACTCCCTTGTTTTGTCACCATAGCAACCATTAGTTTCACCTGTTTCACATTTTGAGTCACGCACCTGTTTTCACTGATCATGTCACTGCTATTTAAGCCTGTCTGTTTTCTCTTAATCGTCCTGGTGACATTATCCTTACTACCTCTGCTACCCATGAGATTCCTGTTTAATATAGTTCATGCTTCATGCCATGCCACAATAAGTGTTTTCGTGTTCATAGTTAATTGCCTTTGTGCTAGTCTTTTGTTTTCATTAGTCGAGTTTGTTCTCCGCCATTGTGCGCGCCTTTTGTTTGCTTCCTTTTTTGTAGTTTGTTAGTGTTATAAATAAATATGTACTTACATTCCGGGAAAACAAACCCCAAGGACCACGTTTTGACAATTTTAAAGCATTTATCTCTAAAAGAGATAGTAAGCAGATATTAACAGTAAATGAACAAGTAGATTAATAATTTATTTTCTACTACTTGTCCTTAATAATTTTGACAACATAATAGGTGTATAAATGACACAATATGTTACCGCATATGTCAGCAGACTAATTAGGAGTCTTTGTTTGTTTACTTACTACTAAAAGACAAGTTGTCTTGTATTTTTACTACTTTATCTAAGGACAAACTTGCAATAAGAAACATATGTTTAATGCAGTGACGTGCAGTCACTAGAGGCTCCGCCTCACCTGCCATCATGGAAAGAAAAAAAATGTAAAAAGAAAAAAAATTAATTAAATTGTTATATGTATGCAGTGATTATACTATAAAGTTATTTTCCATTTAACTTCACCAGTTTTAGATTATTTTTATTCAAAATCGCTGAATTTTCCACATTTGCCGTTCAAATACTGAGAAGAGACGGTGCGGTGAACAGCAGCCAGTTGAGGCATGTCACTCAGTGCCTCAACATGGATTCCGGACTCGGCTAACTGCTGGCCTGCTGTGCAGTGAGACTGTATTGCTATATGAATTATATTATACATTTCCATAGTTTAGTTAGCTGAGGTATATAATGTACAGTGTATTTTGTCAACAACTGTATGTGTGTAACGTATTTCTTGCGCTGAGCGATCATAAAACGGCTGCAAAAGACGCACTGGCTGAGGCTCCAGTAGCCCCGCCTCCTGCACCCCCGCCGTAGAATTGTTATATCAACTAAAGCCCACACTTAAACTTTCCACGTGCAAGATTGAATCTATTTAAAAAAGTTATTTCATAAGAAGCCAAAAAGTGCAAAAACAATAATGTTCGTGTTGGAGGAGTTGTGAATGACTGCAGGGCCACAACATTAGGTACACCTGCAGACTGCAGGTGTATCTAATTCACAACTCCTCCAACACGAACATTATTGTTTTTGCACTTTTTGGCTTCTTATTAAATAACTTTTGTAACCTATTTTCATGGGCTTTCCTCTTTGTGATGTTAAGTTCCTGTTATGCGCTGTTATACAGTATATGCCTCGAGCTCTTATTTTGAAGGCGCTAAGAGCGGAAGTGATGACACGTTGGAGTGGAGCGGAAGTTTTTGAAAGAAGGTAAATAAAGTGGTCCTCGTGTAAACTGGAGCCTCCGTGTTTGTTATTTTGTAGTTTCATACAGTATAGGCCACATTTATAAACCCTCGGTTACACTTTTTTAAATAGATTCAATCTTGCACGTGGAAAGTTGAAGTGAGGGCTTTAGTTGCGGCGCATGGACTTAATTTGTAAGTAAAGGTAAGACCATAATAATGTTTTTTTTTTATTAAATGTGCTTTTTTGTGTGCTACAGTTTGTATGTGTAAAGTTAAAGTTAAGTTAAAGTACCAATGATTGTCACACACACACTAGGTGTAATGAAATTTGTCCTCTGTATTTGACCCATCCCCTTGTTCACCCCCTGGGAGGTGAGGGGAGCAGTGGGCAGCAGCGGCGCCGCGCCCGGGAATAATTTTTGGTGATTTAACCCCCAATTCCAAGCCTTGATGCTGAGTGCCAAGCAGGGAAGAATGCTGGTATGAGCTTTTAAACATAACCCGTTAACTGCTGCCAATCAAATGGTGAATAAGATACTCTTTAGGGTTCATATGTTTGTAAATCTGACTGTGATGAAGTCAGTGCCTCACCAGCCATCAACCTCACCGCACGTCACTGGTTTAATGTACCCTGAGATTTTTGGTTATAATAAAGACAATAATGCAATTTTTTTGTGGTCCCCTTTATTTAGAAAAGTACCGAAAAGTACCAAAATATTGGTATCGTTACAACGCTCCACGCTAGAGATGCGCGGTTTGCGGACACAACCGCGGAGTCCGCGGATTATCCGCGGATCGGGCGGATGAAATTAAAAAAAATAAGATTTTATCCGCTCGCGGGTCGGGTCGGGCGGATTAATTAGATTTTTTTTTTTTTTTTTTTTTTTTTTTTTTTTTTTTTGCGGGTGGCAGTTAAACCAATTGGGAAATATATATACATAGTTAAATGTTGTTACCCACATACGAAAAACGAGCAGGCACCTGCTGCATATGCCACAACAGAAGAAAAAAAAAAAAAGAGATGGACACTTTTACGGAGCGGAGAAGGCCCCCGACGCCTCGCCGGGGTCCGGGACCGAGGCCCCTTCCCCCGAGAGGGCCCCACCGGGAGCCGTAGCTGAGGCGATCCGCGAGAAGGGCCTGACGCACGTCCAGGGTCACTACCGCGCCCACCGCACCGACACCCCGCCTCGTCCGCTTTCGACGCGGCCGGCGTCACGTGCAGCAGGTAAGCAGCTTACCTGCCCGCCACCCCCGTGGCCGGGGGCTCGTAACATGGGTCACTCCGCGCGCTCCGCCCGTGCAGCTTACCTGCTTGCCACCCCTGTTGCCGGGGGCGCGTAAAAGGGGTCACTCCGCGCTCAGTGCGCTCACGAAAGGGGTGGGGCTCACCCTGGTTGATATAGAGAGCAGGACAGTGGCCATGAAATTTCATTTAAGGTTTGTGATAAACCATCAAACTCATTCGTTAAAAGGACTCTATAGTAATATAAAGCGAATTTTTCTGGACATTATCATGCAAGAAAAGTTTATTTTTGGGATCGCGATCACCGCGTAATGATTTTTAAAGGTTGCATTACATTATTAACTGTCCCATGTGATCAGCCAGTGCAATTGGAAGTCCATGCTCAATTATTGCCTCCGTAAATAAAACTTCGGCATTTATCACATCCAAAGAATCTGTTTGGGCGACGAAAAACGTTGAAAGTTTTCCACTTGTATCGCTAGCAACGGCATTAGACTTGTGTTTTTTTGTCCCAACGTGGTCTTTTACATCGCTAATTCCTCCGTGTCCGATCGAAAAATCTTGTCTGCACAAGGTGCAATTCGCGTAGTTTTCACCCTTTTTTTTTTTTTTAATTAATATTAGATATATAACAACGGGCGGATGGCGGGCGGATGCAGTTCTGATCAAACGTTACATCGGGTGGATGGCGGATGGTTGACGACTTTCTGACGCGGTTGCGGATGAGATAAATTGCCTATCCGCGCATCTCTACTACACGCTAATTACGTAGCACCACTCCTTACTGTTTCATCCCTTGACCTGCACTCTTTAATGGTAAGCTTTTATGAGTCGCGGGAAGAGGAAATAGCTGCAAAAGATCTCCGCCTATGTTCCTGACGCCCATGCTTCAGTGCTTCCCTTTAAACTTCCCAAATTGTGTTTCACAATAAATAGATGGACCAAGCCTCTAACTGCCACTATTAGATTAGATACCATTAGATGTAATAGAAAACTCTCCCCCTGTAATATTTTCATAGGAGTTGGAGCCATTTGATTAATCTGACCACATTTTATTGCATTAATGATTTTTTCTTTCTCCAGATATTGTACACAAGCTAATGCCGTTCCCTCGCTCTCCCTCTCCGCTTACACTCATTCATCCTCCGCGCGTTATTGCAATGCATTGTTGATGAGGTGAGTCGCCGTCTTATGTGCTTTCACTCCTAAAGTCATTCCTAATGGAGTGGAAACCTTATATTTTGTTTCCTAATGAAGCACAGGAGTGGCAGACAGCTCCGCTTGGGCTGTCCTGCGGCTGCCTGCAGGTTGGAGCCCGCGGGTGGTGGGGGTGGATGTCACACCGCCCAAACATTTTTACAGGCAGGCCAAAAGAGGAGCTGTGGGCAAAAATCCAGTTGTCGTGTACGATTGCTGGTCTTTTAAATAAGGGAAGAAGTGTATCTGTGTTAGCCCAGGAAGTAATCGAAGAATGTGGTACTGGCATTTTACTCTGGGTTTCTTAAAAAGTGGGTCGGAACTCCCTGGAGGGTCGCAGTAAAATGGCAGGGGAGATTTTCACTAGTGTGTACACTTTAGTCTTCATGTTAGAATAATACACAAGCCTGTACCGTATTTTTCGGACTATAAGTCGCAGTTTTGTTTCATAGTTTGGCCGGGGGTGCGACTTATACTCAGGAGCGACTTATGTGTGAAATGATTAACACATTATAATATTATTGATCTCATTCACGTAAGAGACTAGACGTATAAGATTTCATGGGATTTAGCGATTAGGAGTGACAGATTGTTTGGTAAACGTATTGTCAGAGTTTGTTGGTGACGAACCCCAAGATGCAGAGATGACGGCAGGCATTGTGTGCTATATTTTTTTTCCTGACAAATACTCAACATGGTGGTCCATCCATCCATCCATCCATCCGTCTTCTTCCGCTTATCCGAGGTCGGGTCGCGGGGGAAGCAGCCTAAGCAGGGAAGCCCAGACTTTCCTCTCCCCAGCCACTTCGTCCAACTCTTCCCGGGGGATCCCGAGGCGTTCCCAGGCCAGCAGGGAGAGATAGTCTTCCCAACGTGTCCTGGGTCTTTCTCGTGGCCTCCTACCGGTCGGACGTGCCCTAAACACCTCCCTAGGGAGGCGTTCGGGTGGCATCCTGACCAGATGCCCGAACCACCTCATCTGGCTCCTCTCCATGTGGAGGAGTAGCGGCTTTACTTTGAGCTCCCCCCGGATGGCAGAGCTTCTCACCCTATCTCTAAGGGAGAGACCCGCCACCCGGCGGAGGAAACTCATTTGGGCCGCTTGTACCCGTGATCGTGTCCTTTCGGTCATAACCTAAAGCTCATGACCATAGGTGAGGATGGGAACCTAGTTCGACCGGTAAATTGAGAGCTTTGCCTTGCGGCTCAGCTCCTTCTTCACCACAACGGATGGATACAGCGTCCGCATTACTGAAGACGTCGCACTGATCCGCCTGTCGATCTCACGATCCACTCTTCCCTCACTCGTGAACAAGACTCCCAGGTACTTGAACTCCTCCACTTGGGGCAGGGTCTCCTCCCCAACCCGGAGATGGCACTCCACCCTTTTCCGGGCGAGAACCATGGACTCGGACTTGGAGGTGCTGATTCTCATCCCAGTCGCTTCACACTCAGCTGCGAACCGATCCAGTGAGAGCTGAAGATCCTGGCCAGATGAAGCCATCAGGACCACATCATCTGCAAAAAGCAGAGTCCTAATCCTGCAGCCACCAAACCGGATCCCCTCAACGCCTTGACTGCGCCTAGAAATTCTGTCCATAAAAGTTCTGAACAGAATGGGTGACAAAGGGCAGCCTTGGCGGAGTCCAACCCTCACTGGAAACGGGTCCGACTTACTGCCTTACTTACATGGTGGTTCTCTGACTAAACCCCAAAGAAGAGGTAGCTAACATGTCAGGTGTCAGGTAATAGGCAGATATCATCTATTGCTGTATGGCGAGTGATTATACAGCTGGATGGAGTGCGGAATGAAGGAGTTCTTGAAACGAACACTGGAATGAAGGAGTTCTTGAATAGAACACTGTGGGAACGAAGCTGAAGGAGCCTGTTGGAGTATGAACTCCGCTGTCCCTCAATTGTCAGGTGGAGTGGGTGGGCAGGATTGTCCATGATGGCCAGCAGTTTGTCCAGTGTCCTCCTGTCCCTCACTGACACAAACGCCTCCAACTGCGTGCCAATAGTCCGGATCAGTTTGTCAATCCGGTTTAAGTCCCTTTTGCTGGTTTTTGATTGATTGAATTTGATTGATTGATTGACATTTTTATTAGTAGGTTGCACAGTGAAGTACATATTCCGTACAATTGACCACTAAATGGAAATGGTAACACCCCAATAAGTTTTTCAACTTGTTTAAGTCGGGGTCCACTTAAATTGATTCATGATACAGATATATACTATCAGATATATACTATCATCATAATACAGTCATCACACAAGATAATCATCAGATTATATACATTGAATTATTTACATTATTTACAATCCGGGGTGTGTGATGTGGGGGGGGGGTTAGGTATGGTTGATATCATCACTTCAGTCATCAACAATTGCATCATCAGAGGAATGGACATTGAAACAGTGTAGGTCTGACTTGGTAGGATATGTACAGCAAGTAGTGGACATGGAGAGAGAGATCAGAAAGCATAAGAAAAAGTATATACATTTGATTATTTACATTTGATTATTTACAATCCGGGGAGGTGGGATGTGGGAGGGGGAGGGTGTTAGTTTAGGGTTGCAGTTGCCTGGAGGTGCTCTTTTAGTGCGGTTTGAAGGAGGATAGAGATGCACTTTCTTTTCCACCTGTTGGGAGTGCATTCCATATTGATGTGGCATAGAAGGAGAATGAGTCAAGACCTTTGTTAGATCGGAATCTGGGTTTGACGTGGTTTGTGGAGCTCCCCCTGGTGTTGTGGTTATGGCGGTCATTTACGTTAAGGAAGTAGTTTGACATGTACTTCGGTATCAGGGAGGTGTAGCGGATTTTATAGACTAGGCTCAGTGCAAGTTGTTTTACTCTGTCCTCCACCCTGAGCCAGCCCACTTTGGAGAAGTGGGTAGGAGTGAGGTGTGATCTGGGGTGGAGGTCTAGAAGTAATCTGACTAGCTTGTTCTGGGATGTTTGGAGTCTAGATTTGAGGGTTTTGGAGGTGCTAGGGTACCAGGAGGTGCATGCGTAATCGAAAAAGGGTTGAATGAGAGTTCCCACTAGAATCTTCATGGTGCTTTTGTTGACCAGAGAGGAGATTCTATAGAGAAATCTCGTTCGTTGGTTGACCTTTTTGCTTACCTTTGTTGCCATTTTATCACAGGAAAGATTAGCCTCTAGAATAGAACCTATAGGTGCTGCTCCCCCAACAAACCACTGCAAAGTACAGGGCACTGGCCACAACAGACTGAAAAAGGATCACCAACAGCTTGCTGCACACATTAAAGGACCTAAACTTCCTGAGGAAGAAGAGTCTGCTCATGTCCTTCTTGTATACAGCTTTGCTATTGTCCTTCCAGTCCAGTCTGCTGTTCAAGTGGACTCCCAGATACTTGTACTACCCCACTACTGCCACCTACCAACCTTGGATGTTGATGGGCTCCACAGGGCTCATTCTCTTCTTGAAGTCGATGACCAGCTCCTTGGTCTTGTCCACATTAAAGGGGAACATTATCACAATTTCAGAAGGGTTAAAACCATTAAAAATCAGTTCCCAGTGGCTTATTATATTTTTCGAATTTTTTTTCAAAATTTTACCCATCACGCAATATCCCTAAAAAAAGCTTCAAAGTGCCTGATTTTAACCATCGTTATATACACCCGTCCATTTTCCTGTGACGTCACATAGTGATGCCAACACAAACAAACATGGTGGAAAGAACAGCAAGCTATAGCGACATTAGCTCGGATTCAGACTCGGATTTCAGCGGCTTAAGCGATTCAACAGATTACGCATGTATTGAAACGGATGGTTGTAGTGTGGAGGCAGGTAGCGAAGAAGAAACTGAAGCTATTGAGCCATATCGGTTTGAACCGTATGCAAGCGAAACCGACGAAAACGACACGACAGCCAGCGACACGGGAGAAAGCGAGGACGAATTCGGCGATCGCCTTCTAACCAACGATTGGTATGTGTTTGTTTGGCATTAAAGGAAACTAACAACTATGAACTAGGTCAGGTGTCGGCAACCCGCGGCTCTAGAGCCGCATGCGGCTCTTTAGCGCCACCCTAGTGGCTTTCTGGAGCTTTTTAAAAAATGTATGAAAAATGGAAAAAGATGAGGGGGAAATTTTTTTTTGTTTGTTTTAATATGGTTTCTGTAGGACGACAAACATGACACAAACCTCCCTAATTGTTATAAAGCACACTGTTTATATTAAACATGCTTCACTGATTCGAGTATTTGGCGAGCGCCGTTTTGTCCTACTAATTTTGGCGGTCCTTGAACTCACCGTATTTTGTTTACATGTATAACTTTTTCCGACTTTCTAGGACGTGTTTTATGCCACTTCTTTTTCTGTCTCATTTTGTCCACCAAACTTTCCACAGAGGTGAGTTTTGTTGATGTTATTGACTTGTGTGGAGTGCTAATCAGACATATTTGGTCACTGCATGACTGCAAGTTAATCGATGCTAACATGCTATTCAGGCTAGCTATATGTACCGTATTTTCCGCACTATAAGGCGCACCGGATTATTAGCCGCACCTTCAATGAATGGCATATTTCAAAACTTTGTCCACCTATAAGCCGCCCCGGACTATAAGCCGCGCCTACGCTGCGCTAAAGGGAATGTCAAAAAAACAGTCAGATAGGTCAGTCAAACTTTAATAATATATTAAAAACCAGCGTTCTAACAACTCTGTCCCAAAATGTATGCAAATGTGCAATCACAAACATAGTAAAATTCAAAATAGTGCAGAGCAATAGCAACATAATGTTGCTCAAACGTTAATGTCACAACACACAAAATAAACATAGCGCTCACCTTCTGAAGTTATTCTTCATTCGTAAATCCTTCGAATTCTTCGTCTTCGGTGTCCGAATTGAAAAGTTGGGCAAATGTGGGATCCAAAATGGCCGGCTCCGTCTCGTCGAAGTCATCGGAGTCAGTGTCACTGTTGTCCAGCAGTTCTGTGAATCCTGCCTTCCGGAAAGCTCGGACCACAGTTGTGACCGAAATATCTGCCCAGGCATTTACGATCCACTGGCAAATGTTGGCGTATGTCGTCCGGCGCTGTCTGCCTGTCTTAGTGAAGGTGTGTTCGCCTTCGGTCATCCATTGTTCCCACGCCGTTCGCAGTCGTGATTTGAATGCCCTGTTGACACCAATATCCAGCGGTTGGAGTTCTTTGGTTAATCCACCCGGAATGACGGCGAGTGTTGTATTTGTGTGCTTCACTTGTTTTTTGACACCATCTGTGATGTGGGCGCGCATAAAGTCGTATATCAACATGGACGGAGCTGTGTGAAAAAAGCCACCCGGCCTCTTCGCGTAAACTTAAACTTACCTTAACCACTCGCTCATCTTTTCTTCATCCATCCCTTCGAGTTAGCTTTTATGATGACGCCGGCTGGAAAGGTCTCTTTTGGCAAGGTCTTCCTTTTGAATATCACCATGGGTGGAAGTTTCTGGCCATTAGCATGGCAAGCTAGAACCACAGTGAAGGACGACTTCTCATTCCCTGTGGTGCGAATATTCACCGTACGTGCTCCCGTTGTATCCACAGTATCCACAGTGCGGTTCACAGGAATATCAGTTGCTGTGAAATAGTAATCCGTGTGAGGATGGAGAGATTGCGTCTTTTCATGAACCGGATCCTTCTCGCTTAGTAGGAGCCATTTTGTGGTCTTTACAGATGTAAACAGGAAATGAAACGTACGGTAATATCCACGCGCTTTTTCTTCTTCTACGCGGGCGGGTGGTTGCTTACAGTAGAAGAAGAAGCGCTTCCTTTTTCTATGGGGGCGGGTGCTTACCTTGGCGGTTGCTTGCGTAGAAGAAGAAGCGCTTCCTGTTCTACCGGGAAAAAAGATGGCGGCTGTTTACCGTAGTTACGAGACCGAAACTTTATGAAAATGAATCTTAATATTTATCCATATATAAAGCGCACCGGGTTAAAAGCCGCACTGTCAGCTTTTGAGTAAATTTGTGGTTTTTAGGTGCGGCTAATGGTGCGGAAAATACGGTACATATTGCATCATTATGCCTCATTTGTAGCTATATTTGAGGTCATTTAGTTTCCTTTAAGTCCTCTTTATTCAATTTATATCTCAAGACACACTATCTGTATGTAATATGGCTTTTAATTTTTTTAATTTTTGCAGCTCCAGACAGATTTGTTTTTGTATTTTTGGTCCAATATGGCTCTTTCAACATTTTGGGTTGCCGACCCCTGAACTAGGTCTACAGCATATGAAATACATTTGGCAACAACATGCACTTTGAGAGTGCAGACAGCCCAGTTTTCATCAATTAATATATTCTGTAGACATACCCTCATCCACTCTCTTTTCCTGAAAGCTGATCCGTCCAGTCTAGTTGGAAATGCATCTGCTTTGAGTGTCGAGTGTTGAGATATCCACACATTCTTGCCATCCAAGGGACGGCGTGGCGCAGTGGAAGAGTGGCCGTGCGCGACCCGAGTGTCCCTGGTTCAATCCCCACCTAGTACCAACCTCGTCATGTCCGTTGTGTCCTGAGCAAGACACTTCACCCTTGCTCCTGATGGGTGCTGGTTAGCGCCTTGCATGGCAGCTCCCTCCATCAGTGTGTGAATGTGTGTGTGAATGGGTAAATGTGGAAGTCGTGTCAAAGCGCTTTGAGTACCTTGAAGGTAGAAAAGCGCTATAAAAGTACAACCCATTCATTTATCTCTGTCATAGCATAGCTTTCGTCGGTAAAGTGTGCGGAACAAACGTCCAATTTCTTGCCACTTTGGCATCTTTGGGCCACTGGTGCAACTTGAATCCGTCCCTGTTGGTGTTGTTACACCCTCCGACAACACACCGACGAGGCATGATGTCTCCAAGGTACGGAAAACAGTCGAAAAAAACGGAAAATAACAGAGCTGATTTGGTTGGGGCAGGGGCGTGGTTGGGGGCATGGTTAAGAGGGGAGGAGTATATTTACAGCAACAAGTCAAGTATTTCATATATATATCCCCAAAGGGAATAAGCGGTAGAAAATGGATGGATGGATGGATGGCTATATATATATATATATATATATATATATATATATATATATATATATATATATATATATATATATATACATACAGGTAAAAGCCAGTAAATTAGAATATTTTGAAAAACTTGATTTATTTCAGTAATTGCATTCAAAAGGTGTAACTTGTACATTATATTTATTCATTGCACACAGACTGATACATTCAAATGTTTATTTCATTTAATTTTGATGATTTGAAGTGGCAACAAATGAAAATCCAAAATTCCGTGTGTCACAAAATTAGAATATTACTTAAGGCTAATACAAAAAAGGGATTTTTAGAAATGTTGGCCAACTGAAAAGTATGAAAATGAAAAATATGAGCATGTACAATACTCAATACTTGGTTGGAGCTCCTTTTGCCTCAATTACTGCGTTAATGCGGCGTGGCATGGAGTCGATGAGTTTCTGGCACTGCTCAGGTGTTATGAGAGCCCAGGTTGCTCTGATAGTGGCCTTCAACTCTTCTGCGTTTTTGGGTCTGGCATTCTGCATCTTCCTTTTCACAATACCCCACAGATTTTCTATGGGGCTAAGGTCAGGGGAGTTGGCGGGCCAATTTAGAACAGAAATACCATGGTCTGTAAACCAGGCACGGGTAGATTTTGCGCTGTGTGCAGGCGCCAAGTCCTGTTGGAACTTGAAATCTCCATCTCCATAGAGCAGGTCAGCAGCAGGAAGCATGAAGTGCTCTAAAACTTGCTGGTAGACGGCTGCGTTGACCCTGGATCTCAGGAAACAGAGTGGACCGACACCAGCAGATGACATGGCACAAATATAATGTACAAGTTACACCTTTTGAATGCAATTACTGAAATAAATCAAGTTTTTCAAAAATATTCTAATTTACTGGCTTTTACCTGTATATATATATATATATATATATATATATATATATATAAATAAAAGAAATACTTGAATTTCAGTGTTCATTTATTTACACATATACACACACATAACACTCATCTACTCATTGTTGAGTTAAGGGTTGAATTGTCCATCCTTTTTGTATTCTCTGTCACTATCTTTCTAACCATGCTGAACACCCTCTCTGATGATGCATTGATGTGTGGCACGCACAAAAGTGCTTTCATCAAATGCACTAGATGGCAGTATTGTCCTGTTTAAGAGAGTCACAACATTGCTATTTACGGCAGACGAACTGCTTTACTGTAGACGTTCTTTATATTGTGGGAAAGCGGACTCAGGTCCGCATGGAGCTGGAGGGGGCGTGGCCTCCAGCTCCGCCTGCATTTCGGGGGATTTTTGGGAGAAAATTTGTAACGGGAGGTTTTCGGGAGAGGCGCTGAATTTCGGGAGTCTCCCGGAAAATCCGGGAGGGTTGGCAAGTATGCAATATGACCAGTATAATATGTAGTCAGGTCGGGCTTATACCACCACGGGTAAGATGTACCCCCGTGCTACCTGCCGCATTCGGGCAGATGGGGCTCATAAACCTGGTAAGGCAGCCCATCTAGGAGAAGGAAATCTCCAATCTCAAAACCACCGCTGCCTTGAGGTCAATCCACTCAAGGGTAAGGCTATGGGAGTAAACCCCGACAGAAAATCAGGAGCCGAAGTCCTGAAGGCGGTTTGATGTTGTAGCGTCATTCCGGCAACTCCTGCGGCGTCGCTGGTGCCAAGTTGTATCGACACTCGTCGCTCCCTTGGATCCCCCAGCCATGCGGAGAGGAGGGGCTTGCTGCCTGGACAACAGCTTGCCCTCCATAGTTCCATGCCCACGCCATGTAGATCCACTGGAGAGGTCACTCCAGCAGATACCGGTTCTAAGCCATACTTGCCAACCTTGACACCTCCGATTTCGGGAGGTGGGGGGGGGGTATATTGACAGCTAGAATTAACCAAGTTAAGTATTTCATACATATATATATATATTATATATATATATATATATATATATATATATATATATATATATATATATCCTGAAAATATGTAAACAAAACTGTGTTTAGATAATTGATACTTCAAACTTGCATAAATATAACATGAATATAACATAACTTGGCTTCTGAGAGCTTCAAAATGTAATGAATAAAATGCTAAAGTTGTTGATAAACAAGCAATTATTTTAATCAATAAATATGGTCATTTTAAATGAATTATTATGATCATTTAAAATTAATTATTTCAAATATGTTTATTTTAATGTATAATTCTATGGCTGGATGTAATAAGGAGTCAGAAAAAAATACAAATAAAAATACAATTAATTTTGATGTTTTTAGCAAAATATAGTAAAAATGTATTTAGTTTTTTTTATTTTTTATGAATGAATATATTTATTTTTAGGTAAGATAAACATAATAATAAAATGTATCTCTAGTCTGCAGGCCCGGCCCTAACCAATCTGGCGCCCTAGGCAAGATTTTAGGTGGCGCCCCCCCCACATCGGCAGTGAAGTGTATATACTCACAAGAAACTGAATAGCTTTGTCTTTGACCTTTTTTTTTTTACTTACAACTATACCTAATATATAAAGGGGTGGAAAAGTGACTATTACCTGCAGGGCAAACATTAGCTAACCAGAAGGCAATAACAATGTAAACAAAAAACACCTGCTTAAAAGATCTAATACAAATGTCCCTGAGGAATGTAAGGTGGGAGTACTGTAATTACCTAACGTTACATTATTATTTTCCATAACAATTTAGCCCCCTCCACAATATTAACCCGACGTTAAAACAGAACTAGCTATTTATTGATTAGCAATTGCCGAATCATGTAACATTAGCTTAATGCTAAAAAGCCAGGTTACTGTCACATTCTGTAACAGACAAATAATTTCATGTAGGCTAACGTTACCTACCTGCTACCTCTTGTCTTTTTCTCGTTTCTCCTCCTCTTCTTTTCTCTTTTTTCTTCCCTGGGCACCTGACAGTTTTGGCCGTTTTGACATCTTGTGTTGATTTTTTGATGTGGTGACGTCCAAAAAGAGTCATGATACCGGAAGAGAGGGGGCGCACCGTGTGGGGGGAGGGGGCGTAATGTTGTAACAAATATTATTTCTATTAAATAGGCTTTACTTTGCATTTTAATTAACGTGGGATTATTTTTTGTATTTAGAAATAATAGTACCAACTTTTTTTTTTTCTCTCCAACATTTGTGGCACTGGCGTGGCGCCCCCTGATGGACGGCGCCCTTAGCATTTGCCTATACGGCCTATGCCACGGGCCGGCCCTGCTAGTCTGGATGATTTAGTTCTTGTCACCCTGTTGTCCTCCTGTAGTGAAAAAAGGCTGTCCTCACTCAGGTCCTCGTGGAGGGGGCGTGGCCTCCAGCTCCGGCTGAAAATCGGGAGATTTTCGGGAGAATATTTGTCCCCGGGAGGTTTTCGGGTGAGGCGCTGAATTTCG